>NC_089182.1:1579245-1696981 GCF_947507565.1 Oscarella lobularis
TGTGCCAATGAAATCTTCCCAAAGAGTTAGTGATCTTGTGTCGGTAGCGTCAGAGACGATGAAGCCTTGTTTCTGCTGTCCTGTTGCGACCTTCTGAGGAGGAGAGATTTTGCAAACTTTGGCGCGAACATTGACGAGCTGAGAGGCTACTGTGGAAGCCATGTCACGAATAGATATCTTCTTGGCGTCGCCCGGTTCTTCCATTTCGCGCAATAAAGTGTCTTATTTCCCTAGACGTCGAAGTATGATGACTTCTGTATTTTGACGGTAGCCAGTGAAATCGGGGATGAAAGCATTGTAGTATTGCTGCAACTGTTGATGATGTTTGCTGTGAAAGCCGATGAAACGTATGCTGCGATCCTCGTCGGCGAAGCGGCCGTCGAAGTATGAGTTGGCCGATTTTTCGATGTCTTCATTGGAGAGAGGCTTGTTGCAAATACGTGTGGCTCCGTAATAGCGGACAGACAGTCGAAGTCTGCGAACGGTTGTTCTTGCATGGCTCTCACTCTTTGAGAGTATCTCTTGCTCATGACGGTTGAGAGTGAAGTGTGATTGTTCGGTCGTTGAGTCGGTGTAACGGTATTTGTGAGGATGTGAGGCGGAGTCGAAATCGAGCTAGACAAAAGTGGATGTTCAGAATTGTGAGACGGCACGTTTCTATGCAGGTGTGAATGCCCGATAGCATATGTCTGGAGGCAGTGTTTAGGAATAGACAGTTGGGCGGTGCGTGGCGGTGCGATGAAGAAGATAACTGTGGAAATAGAGATGTGTGAGTCTGAGAAGTAGCGAGGTGTGGCAATAAGATGGTACGTATCCCAGTGTAGGGAGCGCAATTGTAGTCTGTGTGTGGGGGTGAGGTTGGAAGGGCAAGATGAGTGCAAACGATAAATGTTATGCTGGGATGTTGGATTGTGGATTGCGTGCGCCCCTTGTTACTATATAGCGTTTCGGGGGGGGGGGGGGGGGGGGGGGGGGGTGCACTACCGCGCGCTAAGAACCAAACTTCCTTTCAAAAATCGACTTCTCATTGTCGATTTTAGTTTTCGAACGCTTCAAACCGTTAGTTCTCTTGCTGTTATACAAAGGGATACACCTTTGACCCAGCGCGAGTTTGTTTCGCTAAATTCGTCGCGAAGGCCGAGTCTTCCGCGAGTGCTCGAGTAGCATATCACTTTTAACTGCTTTACGGACGCATTACACTGCTAGAGGTTGGGTCCAATTTTGAGGCGCTCATTATAGTACAGTTTTGAGCAATTCTGGGGTCAGCCGGTGACTCGCTCGTCCGCAATGAAAAAGACAATGCAGATTCTGAGCTCTGCGAGCTTGTATGCACCGTAGATGTTAATCTGTTGGCATGTGCAGCGCGTGCACGTCTTCAGAGAGATGCTAGGGACCTAGTAGGGTAGGTACGACTTCGTACTAGCTCGACACGGAATGCGGCTCTATTTGCAGCCGGATGCACACGATAGCAACATCGAGAGTGATGTAGTTGATTTTCTCATTAGTCTGCTAGGAAACAACGCGAATGCGCTCTTTTAGGACGACGTTTTCAGACATATCTACTATGGCAGCGTAACTATAAGTCGAGGAGGGCGTCTCAAAATTAGGCAGGTTTTCTACACCAATAGCGACTAAAATGAGCGGTTGTTTGGTCGCCTTAGTCGAGCGGCCGAAACGACAGAAGCGGAAATAAGAGGGAGCACAAAACTTGAAGACGATAAGAGCTATCGCCTTCAAATTCATACGATGCCTTTGTGGCTACAAATGCGTACTAGCGATACGCGAAAAATGTCTACGATTCTTATTATGCCCGAAAAACGACTTTTGAATAGGCGTGTCGGTAGCGCGCGGTAGTGCACAGCCCCCTGATACGGTGTAGTGCATTGGAATTGACTTTTGCTATGTCTCAGTGCGTGATTTGTTTCCTCGTTCTGGAAAGCGGCCGCGGAACTGTTTGAGTATGTTGGTGTTCTGGTGGAGATATCCATGGTTCATGCTGGATTGCGCTGCAATTGGCGCGAATAAAAATGTCTTTCTCCTGTCCCCATTGTCGGCAGAAAATCGATAGGCCGTCTAAGTGCATTTGCAGAGTACGGAATATTTTTTTGGCTACGCAGAAATGAGCGACGTTCAAATGGCGCCGTTCAAAATATCGGCGACGTACGTGATGCCGGGATGCGATGACGAAGTGCTCTTCACCGTGGATCGCGCCTACCAGCAGGGTGTGGTACGAGCGTGTGTTCACGCCGTTCGCGGATCAGGCCGCCGTCGTTCGTCATCGTGAGGAGGAAGTGATGCGAGTCGAAGATGAAATTATCCGGAGCAAAGAACGGTCTCAGTATCTGTAGTCGATGAGGAAGAAGATGGAACAAAGCAGTAACATGAATAGTAGGTAATAGTAAACTACTCGAAACTAATTATCCCGCCCCCATTATCTGCAGGCAAACGACCGACGGAAGAGAATTCGTTTACGAGTACCCATATTTTCGGGTTTCGGACCCCGAAGGATTCATGGGCGCCTTGTTGCGAGGGCATTTTTCTCCGGAGTCGGTGGGTAAAAGAAGTAAAAGAGAAGACGCGGCGCTGATGGAACTCGAACACTCGCTGCTAGACATCGTCGACGACGACGGCACTGACAGCGGCAGCAGCGGCGGCGGCGGCGGCGGCGGCGGCGGCAGCAGCGGCAGCGAGCCGATGAAGCGGTGAGACTTTACATTCTTCTTTGATTTTTTATTTGATTATTTATTTAAAGTATGTATATTTGTGTGTCTGTCTATCTGTCTGTCTGTCTGTCTGCATGTATGTGTAGGAAATGTTATGTGTGCCTATAAATGACAAATAAATGTACGATGCTCTTCTCGTATACTGTGAAAAATCAAAAAATCTGGAACGATTCTTGATTCTGCGTGTCATCCTTGCGCAGGCGAAGTACCGGACTATACCGGTATAAACTGACACTAAGTGAACTACCGGTAACTCAACAACATATATTTATTTTTCATTTATATCAGACACGTAAAATTTCTTACACATACAGACAGAGACACAGAGACAGATATACAAACAGACAGACAGACAGACAGACAGACAGACAGATATACGTATTTAAATAAATAATCAAATAAGAAAAATAGAGAAAGAAAAAAAGAAAGTAGTGTCTATACCTGCATCGGCACGCTGCCGCCGCCGAAGATACCGCCGCCGCCCGTGCAGAAATTCTCATGCTCACTCACGAGTTTCTTGAATTTCTCAAACGGTATTTGGGACGTGATGAAGGCGTATGACTTATTCCTAACGACGCACTCCTCGCGAGGGCACATCATATTGTTTCAGTTCTGCCGCCTTCGTCGACGACGTCGATGACGTCGTTGACGTCATCGTCTACGTCGAATCATCCAAATCCGAAAATCTCTTGGATTCTTCCACATCGTGTGCACCTCCCCTTTTACAACGCTCTCTCTCATGGCCAGTGATTATACGCTCAATCAGACTGCTCGCGATCGGCACTGATACTTGGGTCAGATCGGAAATCTTTCACACAACACGCGTATTCACCTTCGACACGCACCAGCTAAATTTACCGAAAAATCGAAAATACTCTCAAAGGAAGACCTATTTATTGAATATATAAAATAATCAGAGTAATTCGCACCGTGTGCACACGCACACACTCAATTGCATTTTGCATAGAAGAAAATATAGCCAGTACGTTCGCGGGACATAATAATACTTGATGCTGAAGTCTAGAAACTTCACTGGCTTAGTAATCTTTTCAGGAAGCGGGTCCTAACGGTCGTGCTCATACTGAAACTTGTTCGAAATCAGTACGGATCGGCCGACGATGCGGCGGAAAGGAGATGCTCCAGCTGGCACGCCAACACTTTTTTGCGCTCGAATTAACAATTTCATGTCGTCCTCGTCGTACCGATAAATGCACGTTGCCAAGTTCGACCAGAACGTGTAGTACTCTGATCGATTTTTGATGAACGCATTGGCCAGTCTACACATAAAATGCCAAATGTCCAGCAGCACCTTCATGTCTGGCCATGCGGAGAATAGATGAGAGTACATGGACGCGGCAGCCCGCATAGGAGCTATAGACGAGGCGGCATACCGTGCGACGAGGCCGTCTGCCATCGGCTGCAGCGCCTCTTTCGACTCGGACTTGGTTAATACTGCCGTGAGTATTTCTCCTTTGTCGTTGGTAATATTAGTGACGTGCGTACCGCGTCCCGAGTCTTTGCCCTGCAATTTGCGGGTGATTTTTATAGTCGAGTCGATTTTCAATATTGAACCGAATGTTGATGACATTTTATTTTCCATCGCTTCGAGCCTTCGCGAGGTTTCCTTGATGTATGCCGATCGAAGCCAGGCTGCCTCTGGCAAAGGGCTCAAGGGGTCAGGCGATTCGTATACCATGTCGGTGTTGAATTTGGCGGCGTGTCGCTTTCATGCAGTCGGATATGCAAAGCAACGATCAGTCCATTTCTCGGTATGATTTTCGTTTAGGATCTCCATCAAAGCAGTCGGCGTATTGCCTTTCCTGCGGGCGTGCAGTTGTCTTAGGACAGGTTTGTAAATGGCATATTTTCTCGTGAGCAGGACACAAAATTGCTCCCTGTATTTTGTCGGCAACTGCTCTAGAACTCTTTCGTCCCACGCGATTATCGACGTCTTGCAAAGCGGACATTCCAAATGCTCTGACGCGAGATAGAACATCTCCTGAAAGTCGACGACCTCGCGCAGATGACGATAGAAGCCTTTTGACGTAAGACTCTGATTGTCTGGATAATGAGGACAATGGAATGGAAATTCCCATTGTCGTCTAGGCATCCAGATAAAGAGACGTCGCCGAAAGAAGTCGCCCGGCATGGGTGCCTGCGTTTCCAAAGGATTCGGTTGATAATAAAATCCTGTGGCGCAGGGTGTCGGATAACGCTGTTCTTCGAACAGAACGTGCCCGATCCACTTTCTGTCGCCAGCTGCGACTGACCAGCCGACAGGTATTTCGCCCGCAGCTCTAGTCGAATGAGGCGCGCGAGATCTAGGGGCAAGGCGAAACGGGTGAAGCGAGGTGATACCCGCACGCCCAGTCAGCACGTGTTCGCGGAAGAAGCGGACGGGGGAGCGGGTGAGTACAAGTAGGTAATAATAGTAAATAACTCGAAATTAATTATCTTTTTAGCGCCGCTCCCGACACCATTATTTGCAAGCAAAGGGCGCCCGGCGGCGAAGAATTCTCTTACGAGTGTCCACATTTTAGAGTAGCGGATCCAACAGCATTCATGAGCGACACGTTGCGCGGATATCAACAGCATTTTTCGCCGAGGGCAAGCGAAGACTCGGAGACGGCGGCGAAAAGAAATAAAATAGAAGATGCGCTGCTAGACATCGACGACGGCGGCATCGACAGCGGCCTCACGGACTACAGCATCGACCGCGACGACCGGGCCGACCGCGCCGACCGCGCCGATCGGACCGCGCCGACCGCGCCGGTCGTCGCGGTCGTCGCGGCAGCAGTGGCCGTTCCGGCGGTCATGGCGGCGGCAGCATGCCGATGGGGCAGTGACACTTTCATTCTTCCTTGATTTTTTATTTCATTATTTATTTAATTATGTATATTTGTCTGTCTGTCTGTCTGTCTTTATTATGAGAAAGCAATCATTATTTACGAAAGTGATAAACATTTAAAGTCTACATAGGTGCGACATCAGAGAAGGGGACTAAAAATGAATTGACATATTACACAACGAAACAGTACACCTAACACATACACTACGACGGGACGAACCAGAGGACATGAGTCCGCTGGTTTCATGTCCGCTGGTTGGGGAATGGGATCACTGTCTGTCTGTCTGCCTGTCTGTCTTTATTATGAGAAAGCAATCCTTATATACGAAAGCGATGAACCTTTAAAGTCTACATACGTGTGACATCAGAGAAGGGGACTAAAAATGGATTGACATATTACACAACGAAACAGTATACCTAACACATACACTACGACGGGACGAACCAGCGGACGTATCTGTCTGTCTGTCTGTCTGTCTGTCTTTCATTTAACGAAAACCAAGCCTTAAACACTGAACTAAAGATAAAGTCGCAAGTGAACCTCAGGGGTTAACAACAAAGAAGGAAGGGGAGTCAACGTATAAGGACAAGCTGGAAGCTACTGATGTGCAAACCAGCGGACGTGGGAGTCCGCTGGTTGGGGAGCAGGATCGGCGGCGTCTGCTGGTTGGGGAGCAGGATCGGCGGCGTCTGCTTTCAGGATGGACGACAGCTTCTTCAAGATAATCTTCGCGTTTTCTCTCTGAACGCAGACTGAGATTCGACGACGCCAGTAATGCAGGAATTCCGCCCTATCCGCTGTCTGATCGATGCGAGACGCGACCGACGAGCAAAGATGAGAGACGACAGGGCTCCATCTCCCGAAGTCTTCGAAAGACAAGGGCTGGAAATCGTAGCCAAGGTCTGAAGCATCGGAGAGGTATTTGGTGTTCTTGAGCTTGTCTCGATCCGCTGCCGCAAAGCCTGTTGAGCTGGCCGTCGCCGGAAACACGGATGCCATCCAGGGATGAATAACCGACACATCCAACAGAAGAGGTCGGGACTGCGACAAATTGAAGACCACGATGTCAGGACGCCTCTTGTCGGAGAATTGGTCGATTACTTCCTTTCGTGCTTGAAGGTCGACGGCCTTGAGCAATTGAAAACATTCGTCCGTGATGGCATCGTGTCTACGAATGGGCCCACCACCCCACTGACAAGTCATGGCGTGATACCTGAGGATGTCGATGTTATGATTGCATTGTGGCTCGCAGCGCTCTAGCTGACGCATAGCCGGAATGGCCGACCCAAGCCGCAGCAAGCACGCAAGCTGAAACTCCGCATTGCTGACTGTGTCTGTCTGTCTGTCTGTCTGTCTGTGTAGGAAATTCTGTGTGCTATAAATGACAAATAAATGGCGAAGAGATGTCACGGCAACTCCAATAGATAGGCATTCTTGCTCTCATTTTGCAGTGCCTTCCACGAGCTGTGAAGTGTAGTATTAGCAAGAAAAAAGTTTGGCAGTTAGCGCACGCAAGATAAACTTTGTTTCCCCAACACGTGTGCAACATGGAAAAAACCACTGGAATGGCCGAAGATGTGTTCGTCAGCGATACGCGGCGTCGCGACGTGTATGAATCAAGATCGGGCGTCGATTTTCTGGTACGCGTACGACGACAAGTCACTATTACCCCCCCGTTTCCTATCTAACTCCTGCTATTGCAAATGAAGGGGTAAGCATTAGCATCAGCAAATTACATCCACTTACAGCACAACATTAGGGTTACAAAATGCCAAAATACAGTCCGACCTTCGTTTATCGGACGTTTTCGCTTTGTGACAAAAATTTAGAAGAACAGAACTTTTGTCACAGAATAGTAAGATTATTCGACACTCGGATTCCGACCCTGACATGAAATTTTATGCTCTTTTCCGACAGTGCATGCGCATTTCATGCAGCGAGCACGTGGAAACTATAGAAAAGGCTGCAGTTTCGGTTTCGCTGTGCGAAAACGAAAGCGCGTGGATCTGTGTGGTCAACAGAAACAAGAAATATGCCGTTTCAAGCAAGAGAATTCAAAAGTTACTCAGGAAAGCATTGTGGAACACTTCCAGAAGAAGTGGAAGTTTAATATAGGCTGCTCGTCTGTGAGTGAAATTCTTTCTTGCAAAGAAAAGTGGCTTAACCTTGAAGATGGGCAGAAATGAGTAAAACGGTTTCGTAGCGGACGTTTTTCAGACCTAGAAACGGCTCCTTGTATGTGGTTTGGTGCAATGGAGTCCAAACAGGCAATAATCTCGGATGAAATATTAAGAAGGAAAGCAGAGCATTTTGGCGAGTTACTAAACTTCGGTAAAGACGAATTCAAGTTTTTAAGAGGTTGGCTAACGCGCTTTAAGAAACGCTTTGGAATCTCGTTGCGTCGCATTTACGGAGAGTCAGCTAGTGCTGACCCCCGATGTCATAGTCTCTGGCAGAGAAGAGGTAAGGAAAAAACTTGCAAAGTATGGTCCTGGAAACATTTTCAATATGGATGAAGGCGGTCTTTTCTGCCGGATGGAGCCAAATGCTACCCTTGCCACAAGACCCGTATCTGAAAAAAGAAAAATAAAGACTGTCTTACTGTAGCCTTGTGCGTTAACGCTTCTGGAACTGAAAAGTTAAAACCTCTTGTTATTGGAAAGACTAAGCGGCCTAGGTGTTTTGGAAAGAAATTCGACCCCAATCAAATTGTTACGTACCGCAATAATAAAAAAGCACGGATGACATCCACTCTATTTGCGGAATGGCAGAACGATCTTGATCGAAAGATGAACAAAAGTCGCCGGCAAATCGTTTTAGTTCTAGATAATGCAAGTTCACATATTACAGGCGAACTAGAATTAACCAACGTCACTCTTGTGAAATTGCCTCCAAACGCTACTGCACATCTACAACCACTTGACCAAGGGATTATTAAGAACTAAACTTCAAGACACATTACAGAACCATCCAGACGCATCATGTTCTGGAATGTCTTGAAACTGACAATTCTATTAAAATCGACGTAAAACAGGCTCTCTATTTTATCGAAAAAGCGTGGGATCTTGCCCAACCGGAAACTATTTTTAACTGCTGGCGGCATGCAGGAATAATTCGATTTCCCGTCTTTACGCAGAGTGATAATGATGAAGTTGAAGAGAATAGTGACGTAAAAGAATTAGAAGATTTACTTGGGCTTTTGCCTCCAGATGATTTTGAAATGCTTTCAGCAGAAGCGTATGTTACTGTTGATATAGAAGAAAGCACAGGAGAAACATTGACTGATAGTGATATAGTTGAAATTTTGATTTCGGCTAACGACGACAACGACGACAACGACGACATAGACGACAAGGATGGAATGGAGTCACATAAAACAGTGTCTGTTCAAGAAGCGCTTTGTTCCCTACCTGTTCTTTCCGCTTTTCTTGATCAAGAAAATGCTGTTTAACAAAAAAAGACTCGTTAAAATGGTCCATCAAAAAATTCAAAGAATGCGCGTCACGTCTACACAGCAGAAACAAACTTCTTTTCATTCGTCCTTTAATAAGAGTAACTGAAATACTTTCAAATAAGTAATGGAAGTACAATTCTCTGTAATAAATGATTTATGACACGGCGTTTGTTTTCTAATACGACAGGTGCGAGTAATAAGCTGAATCGTCGGATTATTCGACAACACGACAACTTCGATACTTCGACAAAAATAGTTACTTAGAACAAATGTCGTCGGATAAACGGGGTTTGACTGTAGAATGTTTTACGTCTTACGGCATTGTGGCTGTATTCAGTGGTGTCCTGTTCACGGTTGAAGGTGACTGGCAAGGGTTCTCTTTCATTTCCTGTTGGCGTCGTTGTCTCTCTTTCTTCAGTCGGTGCTACAGGCCTACATGCAGACGTTTACTCAAAAGATTATAAACAAATAGAATATCTATTCTTACGTGTCTCTCACAAGACAAAGGATAAAGTGCTGCAATTCCTACATTCGGCCATCAGCTGCTATGGCGCCGTTTGACTGTCAGATTGCTTTACGTAATTATGAATATTACATATATAAAAAATGATGAAAACGTACTTGCGACTGTTGAGCAAGAGGAACAATAGATATGTTCTTCTTCAATAGTCGTAAAAAATTCTTGTGTTTGCCCTCGTGGAGTCGGATATGATTTCTGTTTTTATTGATCCACTGGTCGAACTAAGGAGTATCAGAAAACGACTGTTTTGCCCAGCGCGAAAAAATTCGTATCCCCCAGTCCTCTAGTTGCGGAAAAGCTAAAACAATCACACCATGCACGTGTAAGGCGTCACCATCGCATTTGAACTTTAGACACTTTAAACCGCGCCCCGCGTCCATAAGAGGAGTCATTTCATCGGATGTCGGCGCTGAGCGCATAGCCATTTCGGACAAACAGCATACGTTGCGCCCGAGCATTGCTTTCTGTGTGCAGAAATAGAATGAGTGCTGCGAACAAGCACTGAAGAGTTGAATTGGCCATTATGGTGTTGTCTTGCTCATTAAGGCTTTCTGTGTGTTCTCTCGGCAATAAGGCGTAACGCGCCGACTATGACTGCTTCTCCTCGATCTTGACGCAGATGCGGGCGTAGAAGTTGGGCAGAAAAGGCTTTTAAGTTCTTGACGAACGGATGTATCTTGAGGCGTTAGAGTAGAGCCCACTAAAGAAGCGTTTCGAAACGCAGACAGTCGTTCTGCCTGAACCGAAATGGGTCATCCACTGGGGCATCCTTCTCTTTTTGTACTCATGTGCGACTGGCCAACGTTGCGCAACGACATTTCACGTGACGGCGCAACGCTGAGTCATCCGCGCAAGAAAATTTTACGTGACGGTCCCGCGTTTTCTTCTGCGAACATTTTACGTAGCTAGGCTTCACTTTCAGCGAAGGAGTTTACGTCCCAGGGCGCTTATAAGATCAGACAATATCCTTGACACACTCTGAATTCCTTCATAGTGGACTCGTCAGCTGCGCTGCTCATTGCTGTTGGCCATGCCGTCTGGATTCACATTTGGTTCTAGGCGCAATGTGCACTTTCCAGTCCTAGCACGCTATTTCAGCCAAAAATGAACCAGGAAAAGTAGCCTGTGAAACTCAGACTTCTCCCGCGCGCGCGCTACGCGGCAGGGAGAGAGTCTGGGCAACTTTCTTACAGGCGTTGGCTCCTTTTTATCTTCATTAACCAATGAGCGTGCTACTTTTCTGCCAGAGTAGGATATCAGCGACGAGCATCACTAACAACATTACAGCTGTAGGCAAACAGTGGGTATCTATGAGCATTTCGATTGCAAGTCCTTCCGATCGAATCAGCGACGAAACAGCATCTCTCTGACTGTTTTGTCTCTGATTAGGGATTGCCTTGGAATGCAAGAGCTATATAAAAGAAGTAGGACGTAGAGTTCATTTATCGCGGCCGTGGCTGCTTCCCGCAGTTGATCGTGTACACTCCCGTTTTTGTGTAGATGACAACAAGATGCCACAAATTCGACGCGCGAAGCAAGCAGACGGTACCGTTTCCAACGCGAAAGAGTCTGCACGCCCACGGCGCTCGGATCTAATTACGATAAAAGTTGCCAACGTTTGTATAAAAGTTGCCCAGACTCTCTCTAAGCCGCTTTGCGAGTTTCACTTGATGATCTATGATTTTGTTGCGTGCTTTGAATCAGCCCTGATAACCGTTGTCAGGTTAGAACGCAATGGAAACGCCTTGCTGACTCTTCTCCAGCAGTTCCTGTAGATTGTACCGCTGACAATCTAAAAGACAGGATTTCAGTGCACTTTGAAACCCTATATAGGGTTGGGCTAAGGGCTTGGGCTTAGCGTTTGTAGGACGTATAGAAGTCTAGAGAAGAACAACGACGATAGATTGACTATTAAAGCAGCGTCTGCGCTGCTGAGTCGAAATTCCCAAAACGATGCTCGAACTGGTGATATTCTTCCGCACAGCTTTTTCTCAATAAAATCGATCAGAAACGTCTTTTGATAGCGTAGGCTACAGCTTTTTCCTACATTTGAAAGCTAATTACGACTTCCGCGCATACAATTTTGTTTACATAGGATAAAAAATGAGTTAGAAATTACTGAACGTATTAATCATGTGAAGTTCAGCAAATGTTGTGACGTTTGCTTGTAAGGAGACGAAAAATGTGGATTTCTTAGCAACGAAATAGATTTCTCAGCAAAGAAGGCCCAGATTTAAAGAAATTGCTAGAAAATGATTTTTGTCAAACAACTTGGAAGGTAAATATGTTGTAAAAATGTGTAGACGTGAAATTGACATATTGGTTTCAAAACAACTAGGTCCCTCTTCCACAAAAATGGCGACGACGAATTTAACATTGGCCTCTTCATAAAGTCGCAACGCCGAATGAAGCAAGCGAAGATTTTTGCTGCTATGTCTACGGGTAGGTAAATACTTTGTACTTTTACAGCAATGAAACTAGTTAACTTTACTATTTCGTTATTAGCAACGACTCCTGCGACTACGCCTGCAAAAATGCGTTTGTCAGAAATTGACAAATGTAAAATGTTTTTAATCTTAGCTTTAGGTTTCTAAAATCAATTTCTTTTATTAGTATGTTTAAATAACGAAGATATAAAGATCGTCGCGGAATTAAAAAGGGGCTCGTCAAGCATAATCTACAACGAACAGTATACGCTTGGCAGAGTCGCCTGCAAGTACGTAGAAAAAGAGGAGTGCTTTGCAAGCAAAGCGCCAGATAAAAATGCTCAGGTACTATTGTCTTTGTTGTAAATGTGTTTATCTTCAAACCGCTTATCGTAGAAAACTTCGTCACCCTAGCATTATAAATTTCTACGGTTACGTAGAACTTCACGATCACTTCAAAATCGTCCTTGAACGGCACAGGAACAACCTTTTTGACCTTTTTATTAACGAAAAGGTAAATGTAAATAATATAACAGATAGGTTTGAATTCAATTTACGTCGAAAAAAGGACGAAGATAATTGATAATGACGATAGGAACTCGATACTTAAGCAGATCGCCGGAAGCATGTCGTACCTCCATAGGAATGATATAATTCACTGCGGCATCAAATCTGTAAATATTCTTGTAAGTCGCTTCTATTTGGCCAGACTGTTTTTGAACGTCTTAGTTGGATTGGCCGTCAAATGTGGCCAAAATTGCCGACTTCTGCTCGGCAATTCTCAAAAACGACATAAAAATTTTGACATAGATAGCGTTACAAATATTGGGACGTCATGCTACTATTCCCCAGAAATGCGAGACGGCAAATTGGGAAAGCCGTAGGACGTTTATGCCTTCGGCAGCGTTTTGTATGAGATGGCCTCTAAAGAGGTAATGTGGAGGGGATTGCAAAAACCGGCCTTCAAGAGGAAAACTATGCAAGGGTAACGAAAGCTGAGTTTAGATATGTGATCCATTTTTATTAAAACGATTGTAATTTTGCAGTGGGTTTGAGAATACGTAGCACTCAGCATGATCTTCTTAGCTTCTTCCTTTGGGAGATTAGGCTGTTCTTTCACCCAGCACTCCCAATTAACCTAAGTCACTATTATAGTGCACAAACTTGTCAAACTGTCTTACCGTCAAACGTCATGTTTTCCCATTCGCAAACGAATGCGACCAACAGTTTCTTGTAGTCTTGACCAGATGTGGCACGTCGGAAATAAAATAGATGCACCTCGGAATCGTTCCAGAGTATGGATTTGGCGTTTTGTACAGAACCGTCGCGGCGTCTTTAGAATCGTAGTGCATTTTGAAAAACTTTCTGTTGCAGGCAGCGCCATCGCATGTCACGGCAACGACATGATTATTTAAAAGCTGCCTAACACACTCCCAGAATATATCGAAAAGCTGCTGAGCACTTACGCCCTTGGTGGCGAAGTGAGCATAGGAAAATCGTAACCGTGTTGTCATTCCTCTTATCAGTATAACTAAGAACATGAGTGGCAACATCCATTGTCCGACTTTCATTCTTTGCTAAAATTTCGATTGATCTGAATTTATTCTTCATATCTCCGACTTTCACAAATCCTACAACTCTCTGGTCGCTTCTTGTAAACAAGGTCTTCTCGTATGCTTATCTCATCAAAAACTACAACATTTCTGCTTAGCGAATGATCGTCTGACGATTTGTCCAGCCGTGCTTCCCGGAACAGCATGTCGTTTAGTTCTGCTTAATTAAATCCTTCTTTTTGCTGGAAAAAGTGAGTATAGTCTCGGAGAGTTCTTTCCGAAGGTAACTCAAGGCAGCCAGAGGTACGCATAGCATGATACGCTGAAGTCGACATCATCTTCAAAATAAGAGCCAACCTTATCATTAGCGGATGCCATATCATTCCCGTCTTATTACGAATACTGCTGGCTTTCATTTGTTGGTTAAATAGTCGTCGTAGGGATCCCTTAGGATATTGCTCTTCAATGCTCTTTTGGTGTTTGACCTTAGATCATTGTCCAATTGCGAGTCGACGAGAACACCTTTATCGTGCACTGATCGCTCAATAGCTCTTTTAAGCCGCAATGACTGACGTCGTGCTGCTCTATGTTTCAACGACAGCATGCTCATTTTCTTTTTACGCTGTGGGGTATTCAGTGTTTGTCGTTAGCATAGCATAGATGCTTACCGGCATGACACTTGACGCTTTTTACTTCCATCTGCTATAGCACACCCGAAGAAAGTGATGCAGCTTTTACATCGATGAAGAGATGATTTTCCAGTTTTATCCCGTGCAATCAGCATCTGGCACGTTTTTGAACTCAAGGTCTCTGAGCGTTGTGTCGCATTGGAAGAGAGATTGTCGATAATGCCAGCTGCAGCACTGTTCTTTTCTTTTCTTTCGCCATGAGCAAAAAATGGTTATCGGCGTTTCCGGTACATATTGATAATTTGTCAACGTAACGAATAAAGGGAACAAACTTTGTTTCGTTCACCTCGGAAAGAGAAATGACGGGACACTTCAAGGCGTTGCATTCATCGATAGTAACTCGTCTTCCCCTAATGAAAACGTCTTTCAAGCCGGTGGAGTCGATGTTGAAACTGTGACTGATGCTGGCAGGCGAAGGAACAGCACCACTTTCTGCCGAACTTGTGATTATCTTAAACACTACTATGCTATTGTCCATCTGCTTCATCTGCCAATCTTGAGGAAGACTACAATCACCATTTTCCCTGCAAAAAAACTCTCTTATTCAACAACAGATTCGTCGAATAGTCTGGGTTTTTTTTTGGTTCGGCTCCTCTTGGTTTATGCTTTTGGTACTTTGTACGATATAAACGGCTTTTCTTTCATAACGGCATATGAAAAGGGTTTAACAGCTACTCAAAAGTTACCGCAGAATGGAATTTAGATGTACTGTTTTAACGCGCGTTATTAATTTCTCTCATTGAAAAATCTCAGCGCGTGAGTTTTGCAAAACGTGGGATAACGCAGGCATCACCGCACGTCGCAATAAAGGATAAACGAGTTGCAATATATAGGGAGCGGGTCTTAAGTCGCGGAAGCACGCCAACCTTGCCGCAGTTAGCGCACTCGAATTCTTGCTTAATTGGCTCAAAGTCTCTGCTCGATCGTCAAATAAGATCGAAAATCGCCTTACCGTACGTCAGTGTTGACCGGGTTATCGTAGGAATTTCGATTGAGCTCTCGTAAAGCTTCAGCGAGACAGCAACCCTCCCGCAGTTGATCAATATCAACACGCAACAAATCCGTATCGTATACGTGCTAATCGGCAGTATCATTCAGGACCAACTAAATGAAAGTTTTTATTTACTGTTAGACAAACGCGTAAAATGAAGTAAAATCTTCTTCACTCCTTCATAAAATGTATATTTGACAGAATCATATACGGGACAAGCAGCCGCGTAATCGTAACACGCCTCGGGACACTATTTGTCAAGTGCTTACGGGGAGTTTCCAATCACCTTCTCTCTTCTATTTATGATGCGTGGGTGCACTGTAGAAACACGATGAAACGGGCATCTAAACGATTCTATTCGGCACGAAACGATGGCAACGTTTAAACTGAACTGTCTGTGCGTGACGCTATTGTCTGTTTTTTTTGTTTGTCTGCCGGTCTGATTAGTGTTTCAAAGACGGCCTACATGACCAGTCATTGTACGCATGCGCAGCCTCACAATTTCACTCATCAAAAGTCGTGCAGTTTTGCCGACGCGGCTATATGAAGGTCATACATATCTTTCTTTCAAAAGTTTTTCGATTCACTACACATCGGAGGGGTGCGAATGAAAGGCCTGGCAAAGCAACACGTTTAGTGGCCAAAGATTTCAGCGGACATTCAGGGCGTTTTCCGGAAATGCGAGGCGTACCAAAGGCATGCCAAGAAGCCAGCTCGAGTGATATGACATCACTTGGAGTGGCCGACGGCGGCGTTCGACCGCATACACATCGATTTCGCGGGACCGTATATGAAACACATGTTTCTCGTGATTGTCGACGCTTACTCAAAATGGCTCGAGGTAATACCGATGGAACGTTCGACGTCGACGAAGGTGATTCGTGCGCTACGCAAATTGTTTTCCCGGTTCGGTTGTCCAAAACTGCTGGTATCGGATAACAGACCTCAGTTTACATCAGCAGAATTTGAGGAATTTTGGGCCAAAGCTGGAGTACGTCATGTCACTACAGCGCCGTATCATCCGCAGTCGAATGGCGAAGCGGAACGAAACATACAAACGTTCAAACGGGCAATGGAGGCGATGCAGGCTGAAGCGATCTCTACGCCAAGCTGCATTGTTTCTTGTTCAAGTATCGGAACATACCTCATAGCAGGACGGGGCGTTCACCAGCTGAGCTGTTTCTGAATCGGCAGCTTCGAACGCGGCTGACACAGCTGAAACCGGCGTTAGCCGATCGTGTCTATGCACAGCAAGAGAATCAACGGGAATTGGAGCCGAAGACCTTTAAAGGAGAGCGTGTGTGGGTCCGTAACTTTCACGCTCCAAATGAGTGGCAAGAAGGAACAGTTAGTTTCCTAGTTATTGATCGGATGGGGGCGGTGGATTATCAGGTCCAAGTGAACGAATACGTCTGGCATCGCCACACCGATCAACTGCGAACGAAACATCCGTCAGTGGAGCAGGCAAGCGAATCCGCAGAAATGCCACATGTTTCGCACTCGTTGCAGAATGACTCGGGGCTCGATGAATCTCCGCGACACCCCGACGTACCTGTGCGACAATCGCCTTCTTGAACCAAGGCGCCGGCCGCCGTCGACGTCTCGCACGCTAGGAGAACGTCTGACTCATCTTCAATTCCTTCGTCCTTCCGGACTACCTCATCTTCAATTCCTTAGTCTTCAACGACGCAAGCATCTACGCAGACAACGAGGCGCGCTGAGCAATCGGCTCAGGAGACGACGCACGTGGAAACGAAATCACCGGAGCGGGTATCGTCGTCGTCTGGCTTGGAAACGATCTCACCGGCGCGAGTAGAGGCGTCGTCTTGCTCCTCGTCTGGCAAAGAGACAGGGAAGCCACGTCGGTATCCCTTGCAGCAAGGTAAGGCGACAGATAGGTTGAACCTGTGACATTTTCGCTAAGAGGAGAGGAGGTGTGGCGTATTCGCATCTGAAGACAACATGCATGTTAAATAGGTATTTATGTCACGTGTATGTAGTCGGGTATATAAGTGCTCCTTGACACTCCAGAAATAAAGACACCATTGCCCCTGGGCCTTAACCGGAATACGTGTCACTTTCCTCATCTGTGACTGAATAGAACATGTTCACAAGTCTCATCGGTTTGCCATCTCTTCTTCATTTGTGCAATATGCGTCTAGGCCTATACATTTCGTGAAGAATCGCAAAGATAACCGAGCAAAGACTGATCGTCCGACAGGACATAACTGTTCTAGGCATCCGTTTGCCTAAATTTCGTAGCTCTGCAACAAACGGTACTAGCGTTTCTTCAATGCTCTCCGTAATCTTTCTAACAGCTACTAGATAGACATTAGGCCGATCAGGGCTAAGCCTAGGTGCTTAGCCAGTCTCCTGCGTGTTGAAGGCGCAGCTGTAGCGGTTAACGCTACCATCGGGACGTTAAGAGTGGTGCGCATCTGACAAACTTGTCCGCACCAATACCGAAATGGTTCAACAACACTATTAAGCCCTCTCCTCTAAAATATAATAAATGGCAGCGTGGATTTTTTGGAGAACACACCACTGAAAAACCGTGTGCACCTTGCCTACAAGGACAGCAAGGGTGGAGCAGAGACGTGGAGAGAGCTCTGTTAACTTAATTAATCACGTGACTCTATGGACGCCATCTTTGGTTCAAAGATTAGGTACCCGTTCGTTGCCACATAAGCTCTCAACAGCAAAGATGACTGATGTTAATTGAAAGTTGTTTGCTCTAATCGCATCCGTAGGATCTAATCTAGATGTGTCATAGTTGAAAGAATAGAAGGAAATGGAAAGGCTTATAGGACTACTTTTCTAGCATAAAAATTAGTCCAGGACTACCATGTGCACATATAATTCCGATTGTTTTGTCGCGCCTGATGCTTTCCTCTGGAACCAAGTCCCGTCGTACCAGCGTCCGCGACGCGCCAGTGTTGATTGTAATCGTTACGGGGACTCCTCCCACAGTGCCCAATTTTTCAAACGCGTATTCGGTCTTGTTCCTTCGCTTTCACTGTTGCTGACGTAGAGTCCATTTCCGGTTTCTCGTTTAGCCGCGCCCCCGTGTTTTTCTTTGACGGGCAGTGCAGCGATATGTGGCCTTCCTTTCCACATATCCAACACGTCGACTTTGGTCTTCGTTGTTTTTCTTCCTTGTGCTTGCCGCCGGCCTTGTTTGCAGAGGATCCGTCTCGGGTTTCGCCTTTTGGCGTATCACCTTTCGCATCGCGCTTGTCGCCATGCGAAACTGCCTCATTAGTAACCTTTCTCGCGCGTGCCATATTATCCGCTAGGTCACACGCTTCCTTCTCTGTTTTGGGTTTCGTTTCCCGAACGCGAATCTGCGTTGCTGGTGGCATAAGCGACAGCACATGTTCGAGAACTACCTTCTCCATCAAATCCTCTTTGGACAACGCCGCAAAGCTCGTCCATTTGTTCGCCAAGTCTCGTGCGCGCAGTCCCACCTCGGCGAAAGTCTCCCCCGGATTCTTTCTTACTTGGCGGAACCGTTGCCGGTAGTTTCTTCGTCGATGTCGTAGCGTTTCAAAATCGCTGCCTTCAGCGCGTTGTAATCCGTGATATGGACCGTGTCGATATTCGCATGAGCGTCCTTCGCCTTTCCCGTGAGTACGGCCGCCAACCGAACCGCCCACGTCGATTTTTCCCAGTCGCACGCGGCCGCGATTCGTTCGAACAACGTGAGGTATCTTTCGGTGTCTTCGTCGTCCCGTAACGGGGCGATTTTCAGATCCTTTACCCGTTGTTTCGGAGGGGGCGTTTTCTTCAACGACATCAGCATTTCCTGTAGCTGTTTCTTTCGTCGTTCCGCTGCCTCCGCTTCACGTCGAACAAGCGCTCCCTTTCGCGTTCCCACCTTTCGAGCTGCTCGAGTTGTCGCCTACGTTCGTCTTCCGCTCGTCGGCGTTCGTTCTCCATTCGTTCTTCATCTCGCTTTGCATGTATTCCAGGATCGCCGCCAGCTCTACGGTTCCAGTCTGACCGCTGCCGCCGCCGCTGCCTATCCTTTGTTGCGAGTCTCGTCTCGACGCGTTTCGTCGTCGGGGGCGTTTTCGTCGCGATCCATTTGCGCTTCTCTTGCCTTCGCTCTCGTTAGCATGCGGGTTGCCTGCTATTGAAAATTCTGCAACAGTATCCCACTCCTGTCACCACAATGTGATCGTCGGGGGTTTAACCCCGCGAACACACCACTAATTGGTCCTGAGTACGGTGCCAAAGAACAGCCTTTATTGCCCAACATCACGTTATGAGGGCCATTGTCCCCACCCATAAGGTAAGACATAACATGCATTCCTTATAACCATTAATGAAATGTTAGGGTCCAACCCCGACAAAGCCGTTAAAGATCGTGATTTTTCTTTGCAGAAGCAACCCCACAGAACATTCATTCTTGAAAAGTCATCAATTCTGCTATTAATGTACACCGCGGTGTGTGATCATTGATTTACCGTCGAATTCGATCTCTAAGTTCATTAATCCGTCCAACTTGAATTCCTGTTGCACGTAAAGTGTTTCCCAGAATAAACCCGGATAAAGTAATCGCCTTTTTCTACCTTTATAAAATCTATTCTTTCTACTTTCCGTGCGTTTTTGTGGCCAGAAAGATTGAAAATATCCTCCTCGTCAATTGGTTTTAGGATGGCCCCATTGGGCAGTTCAGGGTTCGCTCACAGGAGTTTTAGGACACACACGGGTATTCCTTGTTCTTCGCTCCCTTTTGGAATGTCTTCTGACTCCGCTTCTGGATTCTCACCCGTATCAAACACATCAACACAACCGGCGTTTATTAAACGCCACTCCACTAGTGTCTTATATCTCTACCGCTAAAAGCATACGCGCCCTCTTGGCTAAAATGGCCGCGCCCGCTTTGTCCGCCATGTCCTCCTTCGTTTCGAAGTGCGCACTGCGCAGCGTTGCCCGTTTGTCGACGCCTTCTTCGAACGGGCGCGGATGTTCTTTCACCGTCAGATCGCGTCGGGGCCCCTTTCGGAGATCGTCGATTTCCCGGCGATTTGGGCGTCGTTTCGCTTAGTTCGAAGTTCCAAGAGCGATTTTTCGACGCTGCGAAGCGTTTGCGATCGTCGAATTGCGCCGATAAGAAATCGTCTTTTTTCTTCGAAGTCGCCCGCTTTCGCGAGTCGTTCGTGACCAGGTGACGCGACAAAAATCAGATCGAAAATTTAGACAGGAAATTGATTCAAAGGGGGAAAAAGAAGACTTAAATACACTATTTACACCATTTACAGTCACGAATAACAGCGACGAGATAGAGAGAAGCCTCAAGGAGAGGAGGAGAAATTCAAACTTCGTCAACGGCATCTGGGACCAATCTCAAAAAAGGCGATTTACGGCGCGAATAAAGCGTTTTTTCTTTCATAAACGGATAAAATGCTTAGAAGCCCCTGTGAAAAATTGTACGGTGGTATTTTCCGCTTTATAAATGCGCTGAGAAGGCGAAACGACCGTTTTGATTGTCACACACTGACGTCACAATCAAAAGTATCCACTCATGTACAATATGTGCGTCGTGGGTATGTACGGGTACAGGAAATATGATTCGTACACACTTACGGACACATGCCTACGCAGACGGCAGGGCGGACTTTCAAACGCGCATGATCAAGCATCAATGAATGGGAGCCAATAATAAATTTTCTGTTTGCGCATGCTCGCGACCCTACCAATTAGGTTATTGCTACGTTTTCCCTGATGACTGTGGGTCACAAAATGGCTTTGGATAAGGTCCACACGCAATGGATAAGCGTCGGGTTTCCTCTAATCGAAGCTTTGGGAAAAAAGCTTCGATTTGAGGTCCGACGAATTTTTAGTTGGGGCACACAGTTTTTGACGAGAGCGTTTTGAAATTTTTGAACCCACTTCAAGGCCAAATTTTGCGTGTATCCCTGCTCAGACCTAAGCCTTAGGGTGTTACGAATGCATGGCAATGATAGAAGAGGCGCTAAACATTCTCGCTTTCTATTTATTGGGTCTCATGTTGCACCTGTGGCGATTCGCGCGCCATTTTTCGTCCTCGTACAGGTAGTTTTTTTAACTCAAACTCATGTGCAATTGGGAGATTACTAAAAGAACTGTTAGTTTTGCGCAAAGAATTTTTTTAGGCAATTGGTTCTCGCACTAGAGAATGATGGCCCGGTGTTCACCGTGTTGCCATCATGCAGAGCCTCCCTTACCGTACGCGAGCGCCTTAGATAACATGACGTCATAAAATTTCATTCCCCGAACACCAGGGCGCGCGCGGGCGAAGCCCGCGCGCGCCCTGGTGTGAGGGGCTCTCAAACGTGATCGCCCAAAAACCAAAGTGTTTGTCTGTCGGTATACACTGACGTCACAATCGCACTTAGACCAATCACGCACACAGGTGCCTTTATGACATCCACGTTCATTGTGATGTCATACTCTCCCGTATTTTGAACAAAATGTACATAAAATTGCGACGTCACAGTAGATAGGAACCCTGGATTGTGTTCAAAACTTTTCAGGAAGGAGTAGGCATATTATACAGGCTACATTATCGAGGATAAATACAGTGCCAATCAGCATAAACTTCCAAAATCTAAAGCTCGCTATATCGCTGTAAATTTCGCGTACGAGGCTTTTGAGCGCATCGCCAGATTCAGGAAAGCCTAAACTATTTTTTGGGGTGGGTCGCGGAATCATAGAACGCAGTTAGTTTCTTAGCCAATAGAAAGGAGCACTTTAATCACGTGCAATAACGTCACAAAGGAGTGACGCCAACAGGCGGTATCTCGAAAAAAGCAAAAAACGCCGAGAAATTCTTTCTACAACTCGCATAGGACGCATTATGTACTAACAAAGTAATTGTCATTCACGAAATCTAAAACGGACCCTCGTAATGCCGAAAATCGAGACGATTTTCTGTCTAAAACTGGTGCGCGCGCTAGGCCATAATTAGCAAATTCTTTTGGCGTTCGAATCTCAAAAACGAAGCCAAATTTGAGAAATCCCTATTATGAAAAGTTAGATCTACCCTTTCCCTAAGCATCAGTTAAAAAAAATTCGAACTATAGGGTACGCTGAGATAGAAAAATCGCGAAAACGAGAAGGACTTATTTGGAGAAAAATTGCTCTACCGAGAAAACGATCGCATAAATCGCAAATCGCTATTATGAAAATTTAGATAAACTAATAAGATGCAGAAAACGATAGGCGGGGTTTGGCGCGATGCTCATAGGAAGCCAAAAAATCGCAAAGCCCAAAACGACGCACAAACTGCGACATCATTTTTTTCTGACGAACGGGTGAAGCGATTTAGTTCGCTTTTTTGCTAAAATGCTTGCGTAAAGTGTCTTTTTTTTGAATTACGGGTACAGAAACCCCAAAAGTTAAAAGAATTTAAATTTCGTGAGGATTAGCGCGCGAGAGTCATTTTGGAAGTTTATGCTGATTGGCACTGTACTATTAAACATAACGGGCACATAGCAATGAGCTTTATCAGTAACATTCATAAAGGGAACGCAGTAAAGGAGCACGTTGGGTTTGTCGTGCTGCGAGCGCAGCTCGCAGCACGCAAACCCAACTGCGAGCTGATAATGGGCCTCGTGACACGATCACCCAAAGGGGCAGAGGTTGGGGTTAGGAGAGGTATAGCCCTGTGTCACGCTTACATAAGAGGTCAAATTGTAGACTTTTGCCAAAAATAAAGCATGCCAACTCACGTGGTTAGGCAGTGCGATGCAGAGTATGCAAAAAGGCTTTACAAAAATTAGAGTAATAAGAATGCGCTGGGGGTGTTCGGGGATCCCATGATGGTTCACCAAAGGCCATCATTATCTAGTGTTATCATGTACATATTCACACTGTTGTACATACATGTATATCACAGTCCTACAGCCCAGTCCTGCACACATACTCTAGGTACATAGATAGGGCTCATGTTTAGGATCCTAATTAGGCGTTTTCTGATACTGGCTTTGAAGTTTATTGAATGTGTAGGTATGTGTACGGGTCATATTTACTGTAACCCGTACACGCATACATACCCACGCATATACTGTACATGATTGGATTACGATTGATTGTGACGTCAGAGCGTAACAATCAAAAGAGTCTTTTCGGTTTCTCAGCGCATTTATAACACGGAAAATAGCACAGATCAATTGGAAACAGGGGTTTCTAAGCATTTTTTCCGTTTATGAAAGAAAAAACGCTTTATTCGCGCCGTAAATCGCCTTTTTCGGGTCACCGTTTTGGGCCCTATTTCACGCATGCGCTGTCCAAAAAAACGGGTTTTAGGTGACGTCACAATACGGAGCGTGACGAACAGACAGACAGACAGACATACATACATACACTTCCGGCCCTAAGATCACGTTTGAGACAGCCTCCCTCCGCCGTTATACGGGCTCGCAAACTGCGTTTGCCACCCCGTACAACTGCGGTGGTCGGCTCATTACGCAGAACTTCATCCCTGCGTATCCGCAGACGTAGTACGTCAGCGAAATGTTAGAAAAACTCTTACTAAACATCTTTTTTTACTAAACAACTCGAAACTCAGTTGGTAAGAGGGATAATGGGAGCCTACGGAGAATGCTAGTTCGCGGTAGATAACCCTAGCAACAACGCATGCGCGTTTGAAAGTCCCCCGGCGCCATACGTTAACGACATTCGGGGAATTAAACTATGACGGGCTACCGAGTCACGTGGTTACACGATCATGGCCACCATCATAGCCAACGCTTGCCTCTCTCCAGGCTGCGCAAAGGAAGCTAGACTCCAATGCCCTACTTGCGTAAAACAAGGAATCCACGGTTCTTATTTTTGCTCGCAGGACTGCTTCAAAAGCAACTGGAAGGGCCACAAAGCAGTGCACAAGAAAACGTTTCGTGCTCCTGTTGTGACAGAAAACGACTACGATCCGTGGCCGGACTTTCGCTACACAGGCAATCTGCGCGCGCATCGTCGGACGCCGCGTCGCGCCGTTCCGGCGCACATTTCTCGTCCCGACTACGCCGAAGACGGCAATCCACGCAGCGAGCGCGAAATGCGCGGTTTCACCCAGATCAAAGTACTTGAAGCGGACGAAATCGCAGCGATGCGCGACGTGTGTCAACTGGCGCGCGAAGTCCTCGACGAAGCGGCTCGTGCCATTCGCGTCGACGTCACTGCCGACGAGATCGACCGGGTCGTACACGAGGCGACGATCGCGCGCGATTGCTATCCATCGCCTCTTAATTACTGCGGCTACCCGAAATCGTGCTGTACGTCAGTGAACGAAATCATTTGTCACGGTATCCCGGATGTTCGCCCATTAGAGGACGGTGACATTGTTAATGTCGACGTGACTTGCTTCAAGGACGGTTTTCATGGCGATTTGAACGAGACGTTCTTTGTTGGTCGCGTAGATGAGGGGAGTCGTCGGTTGGTTGAAGTTGCACATGAATGTCTTCGACTTGGAATTGATCTAGTGAAACCAGGTGAACGATATCGCGACATTGGTAATGTAATTCAGAAGCACGCGCAGTCAAATGGCTGCTCCGTTGTGAGGACGTACTGTGGTCACGGAATTCACAGGCTTTTTCATACAGCTCCGAATGTGCCTCACTATGCTAAGAACAAGGCCATTGGTGTAATGAAACCGGGGCATTGTTTTACGATTGAGCCAATGATTTCTGCTGGATCCTGGAAGGATGTTACGTGGCCAGATGATTGGACATCTGCAACAATTGATGGGAAGAGGTCAGCTCAATTTGAGGAAACGTTGCTTGTGACCAAAATAGGATGTGAAGTGCTCACGCGGCGGCGAGACCACAACGGCAAGCCTTACTTTATGACTCAGTAGCTTTCTCGAGTTTTATTTCACCGAAGCTGTGATTTGAATTTGTGAGGTGACACTTTTGTAGGGCGTACTTGTGTCCTGAAAATGGTGCATCGTCATTATTGTATTTACTGCACCCTAGTGTACGTAGGTATATACTCCACTTCGGGTCCCTCCAACAGAGAGCAGTGGATAAATCGATTCATAATGCAATTAGTCATTCAGTTCTGATTGCAGTCTGCCGCAACGCCCTGCTGCAGACCGGACCCTGCTGTAACCGCTGCAACCAAAGATAAGCAACGCTGTTACGCGTTTAGCGCGCGTTAGCCGGATTCTTTCTGCCATGGCGAAGACGTCAGAGGACCAGAACTTCGACTACATGTTCAAACTGCTGATAATCGGCAACTCTGGCGTGGGGAAAACGTCGTTCCTCTTTCGCTACTGTGACAATTCGTTCAGTAGCTCCTATTTGTCGACCGTAGGGATCGATTTCAAAGTGAAGACCGTCATTCGCAATGATAAGGTAGTCAAGCTACAAATCTGGGACACCGCCGGTCAGGAACGATACCGAACAATCACAACGGCTTACTACCGCGGCGCAATGGGCTTTATTCTCATGTACGACATAACAAAGGAAGAATCGTTTCGAGCCGTTCAAGATTGGTAAGGAACTCACTCGAATTGTAATAAAGAATAGCGCAGGTTGTCTTCGAAGTCAGTCACTGCGTGCTTGGTGATAAGGCAAGACGTTACCTTTGGCCTAACGCGTTGTGTGTTCGAACACCCTTTGAAAATTTCAAAGGGTGAACACGTCGTCAAATATCCATTCTAAATGAATGGTAGAGAGGCGGTGGGTACGTTTCACTGATTTTGGTTGGTATAGAATACGTGTACAACAATTTGTACTAATTTGATTAGTTCAAATTGTTTGTATTTGGATAAAGAAGGATATCTGGGATTTTTACTGATTGTTTTCTTAGGTCAAGCCAGGTTAAGACCTACTCATGGGACAATGCTCAGGTCGCTTTAGTCGGTAACAAGTGTGATTTGGAGCAAGAACGTGTTGTTACACACGAGAGGGGAGTTCGGCTCGGTGAAGAGCTTGGCATGCCATTCTTCGAGGCCAGCGCTAAAAATGACGTCAACGTCAGCCCCATTTTTGACAAGCTTGTTGATATGATATGTGAAGCAATGGCCAACAGCTTAGACAGTGATCCGACAATGACTGCTGCGGTAGGCGGGCCGGACGTTATAGCAAATCCCAATCCGCCTCAGGAAAGTGGCTGTCATTGCTGAGACGCTGCATGAAAAAGTGACAAATTAAGTACAGTACTGATATGACATAAAGATATGCCCATTGGACAGTGGCGAAAATGGTCACACCATGGATGCTGTGTCATATTCATATTCTACATACATGTATATGCATAAAGGCACCAAATTACATACATACATACATGCGATTACATGCATGCATGCATGCAGTTATTCCAGCCCGCGTGGAAAACAGTAATTGATGACCGCTCGGGAGACACGCTCAGACTGCTCCTTCCTATACCACTACCGGAAAGAGGGGCTGTCTATTGTTAATGTACAAGCACTAAAAGGCTCCTCCGTATCTTGCTTATAACATAGACATACCATCTCTCTATTTTAACCGCTTGAAAAAGCTTTATGTTGGGCAATCGTGTATTTATTTATTTATAGAATCACTTCTTTATTGAGTGAATGCTGATTTTATTCATGACCACAGTTTCTTGGCGAGTGATTTTCAACGAACGATATTGGCGCAAGTGAGCGATTTCCTTTTTAATCCATTGGATAAATTGCTTTAGCTCCGACTAACCCAAATTAGTGCATAAACTTCGTTTTCTGGCTTCCTCACACCAAATCCTTCTAGCTATTTTATCTTTCTCAATAGCTTTGAATCCCTCGAGCAATTTCCCTATTGTAGCTAGGTCACCATCGCGTTGCATCCAGCAGTCTAAAACTTCGTAGAGTTTGCTACTCGTCTTTCGGTAAGGCTTGTCCGAAAATATATTTTCCACTGCGGTTTTAGAGTAGCCCAAAATTTTCTGTCCAATTGTGACTACGTCCTCTTCACGACTTGTAATTTCATTTTTAATTACGTCGACGTGCCAATCTTTTACAACGTCGCTTGCCGACAACTCAGGCTGCTGGAAGACATACTGTATGTAGCTATTAACTAAGCAAAACTGAGCAGATTTTGGTACTTTGGAGTCTTCCCAGGAGAAAAATTCAGTGTCGGCGTCTTTATCTCCTTCCTGCTTGTACAAAATAAAGGTATACTTTACAGTGCACTGCACACGTACCTTAGACCCATTGATCACTTTTTCTCCCTTCAGAAATTGCAGGACATCTGTTTGCTTTAGAGCGTCGACAAGAACCGATACCGGAGCATGAACGTTTCTGCTCCAGTAGTTGAACAGATCTTGAAAACAGGAAAAACGGGTGGCCCCGCATATTTGTAGAGCTTTGGCACAGTCAAAAACAATTTCTGTCTTTGTATCAAGCATCTCAAATATGTTGAGTTTCACTCTTCGCGGCAATGAGATAGCCACGTGGTCATCGCAAACAACAAGCAAATCTCTAAGATACTCGGGACGTCGAGCGACCGGCGAAGAACAATCACCAACAGCAGGACGGGTTTGATCCGTTGCTTGCGCTTCTAAAACTGTGTGACGGGGATATGCGATTGGCGTTTCAGCTAAGTCTTCCATGTCTCGACGACTCAGCACTAGCAGCTCCTCGGAAACGCTCGTGCCAGGACTCCTGTCGCCCATGGCCTTTTGAACCATGCCCTTAAGCTCAAGAAGAAAATGCCAACATTCTCGCTCTGAGAGAGTCGGGCCTCGAGTTACCATGTCAATTGCTCTTCCTTGCACATTCAATTCAATAAGCCCTTGGATAAAACAGTCCGAATCTGTCTTGCACAAAACAATGCCTCCTTGCCATAAAACGCAACTTTGGCCCGGTGAAAGGGTGGTTCGCGTCTGTAAAAAGGGCAGTGTTCCCGGAGTAATGATATCGGTTTCTTCTTCGCACTGAATACGACGACCAACGTAGACTCGCATAGTCGGATCTTCTGTCCATATTTCCGCTCGACGCTTTTCTTGAATCAGAGCTGGGAACTGATAAAAATTAGGCTTGCTGGGAACAGCGTAGCAAATTTCGAGCGAACACAATATTTTAATTGCTTCTTCAACTGCGATTGGTGGCGTTCCATGTTTTCTACTGAACTCTTCTAGTGCTCCTTTTATGTCGCCAACGCTGACTATTCCATTGACAGTGCCTTGAACGTGAACAGGAAAGTCGTCTGGAGACATCACAGGTCCAATTATGCTGTAACAGAGCCAATTCGGATCGATGATTACTTGATCGTTAATTTCAATAATCTACAAAGAAATAGCATTATCCGCACCATTTAAAATGTAGAATCATAAATAGCGCGTTGCAAAATGTTCAGAGAAACTGGTTGATAAGGGCCCGTTCACAAACTTCAAACTTTAAGTTGCTTACCATTCCTAATCCGCGCAGAAATTCTAAAGTCAAACGCTGCAGCTCTTTATTCAAACCGTGATAAACTACGTGATCAATCATAGCGAGAAACAGTCCCCGACAAAGAAAATGACGGTCAAGCAGTTGCACCTGACGATATTGTTTTATTAGAGGAACATATACGGAATTAATTAAGTAAAACATAAACCTTTTCCAGATCAATCGCAAAATCATCGAGAACTTCATTTTCCTCCGCTTCAGCGTTAAGGGCAGAGTAATAATTTCTCTGGAATACCAATTACAGTATTAGTATAAATATCATAAGCTTCTCTGCAATATTCTTACTGATGTTTGGAGGTTATCAATTAGATCGAGTAGTTGCCAGGGCAGCAAGTCTGCCTTTACTATTTCCTGAATTAGATTGGAGGAACTCGACATCAATTTGCGCAACTTTGGCAGCAATTGGGTAACCACGTTTTCGACGAGAACAGGAACAGTAACGTCCTTTAACAAATCATGAGTTCATTTTGACAACAGTATCAAGTCAATTGACTAACTTTAGTGCACAAATGTTTCAGTTCTTTAATGTGCTCTCTCAGTCGACGTATTTCGTGCGAATCAGAATCGCGACAATCGAGAACAAAGATGCTCTCCGATATGCAAAACCAGCGAGAAAACTTAATTCGCAGCATGATGGCAACTTGGTAGAGTGAATCTCCATCTGTCTTGTCAGCCCGGCTGCCAATTAGAACAACCAAAGCTCTGTTGCCGTCGAAATTCAAGCTGCACTTCAGAAATGACAGCCAATAGCTGCAGGATCTATAAATAGCCAATTTCGATTTGGTTAAATCAACAACGAGAAGAAAGACGGTGGTGCGTTGAGAAACAAACAAGCTGTGCGTCTTATAAAAATTGGGCTGGCCCGCAAAGTCACAAATAACCAAATCGCCCGCGAACTCAATAGACGTGTCGTGTATGCCAATGCCAGCTGTGCCAAGAAGTTTCTCTGGTGTTTGTAAGCGTTGAAGAGATTGTATCAGCGACGTTTTGCCGTCTTTTGCGTCACCAATGGTGCACACTTTGATTTTTTTGGGAACCGTAACTCCTTTGGCATAAAGAAGAGCAAAGCGTGATTTTAACTGCAAAAGTACTCAGATCAAATAAGGTCCGATTCTGTCTACTCACGCCCTCACATACGCCTCCTTCAACAACAGTCTCAATTCTCCTCTAGTTCTTTCAAACGGCAGCCTTCCAGCCTTAAATAACAATGGAATTAATTAAGTGAGGCCAATTAATATTGCAGAGTGCTTACGCTGTCCTTATTATCACTATGAGCTCCTTTAGAGAGCAACACTTTAGCTGCGCCGACTGTAAGCGGTCCGAACTTTGCTTCATTAGAAATTAATGCGTGAAGAACTGTCTTTTTCTAAAGTAGCACACTGCATCACTGTACAAATTCGACTTGCGAATTACGTACGTTAAAATAATTTCCTCGGCTAAGGATTTCTTTTAGCACAGATAAATTATTTATCTGACAGGCTTTCATGAGCAATTCCGAATTCTGTTAAGAATGGAAAAAGTGACACTTCAATTGTATACACCACTTTGTTTCTTACCACATTTCGCCTGCCAATAGAAGCACCCTGACGAATTAGGTGAAGGGCAACCTCGTTCTTTCCGTGCATAACGGCATTCATTAGAGCTGAGTGTCCATTCTTGAATTCGAGCGCTTGAGAAGATCTAACTTTGCTCAAATGCCTTACTTACGATGTCAGTGGCGTTAAGACGACATCCGCGTTGGATGAGTTTACGCACTGTTGAAACGCTGCAATTTTTGCAAGCTGACACCATTAGGAAATCTTTCTGCAAAATAATTAATTAACTATTTAATTAAACAATAAGATCAAACTTAGTAACCTTTCCTATTACAGCATTAGCATCGATAAGGTATTCTGCAATCTCGCTAAGACCTTTTCTGCAAGCGTACGACAGTGCAGCCACTGAGGTCCCGTTTTCCTGATTCATATATATATATATATATATATATATGCTTGCAATATTCAATATTATTTAAATTTTACCTGGTGAGAACTGCTGACGTCAAAACCGATTTCTGCAAGTTTTCTGATTATACTAACGTGGCAGCGCTTGTAAGCCAACCTCCACAAAATCTTTTGCTTCAAATATTTAGTTATCTCAACAGACGCGGTTTAAAAACGAGACAGATGCTACTTACATTCAGAACCCAATGCTTAGGAACAAGAGAAAGCAAATAGTCAGCAATGGCGTCGTTGCCATGTTTGAGAGCCCAATACAGAGGCGTTTGGTTGAGCTACAACTCAATTTCGGAAAGGATACGTTAAACATGATCAAATTCCTCACCTTGTTCGCTTTACATATTAAATCGTCCCGTTCTTGTACCTGAAAGTTTGAAATAAGCTTCTTAACAGCGGTAAGAGAGACGTCCTTCTTCGCTGAGAGTAAGAGGACTAGCAATGAAGAATTATTCTAAAAGTCCAATGATAGAAGCCTAACGTAATGGCCAGTGCAAAGACAGTTAGACTTCTTACGTCGTCAACTCGATAGGCACAAACATCATCGAGTTCGAGAAGCAGACACAACGTTAAACTATACCCGCTTTCGCATGCATAATCCAATGCCGATTTGCCCAACTTCAATTGAAAATAGACAACGATTCAAACTGGACTGTGATTGCATGATTCTACCATGTTTGTAACTCGTAATTTGGCTTTGGCAGCAACAAGCTCCTGCACAATACTGTAGTTCTTTTTGGCAGAGCAGTAGGAAAGGTGATAAACTCTGCGTTGCCACATCATCTGCAAAACGTTTACTTTAATTTAATTAAGCCAATTAATAGCCTCACTCACATCAGACGCCACAAGATCTTTCAAACGCGAATTCGACATCTTCAAACAAAATTAATGAAGTTAAGAATCAATAGAAATATTTAATTATTGTGAAACCTCGAATCGAGGAATTGACTCCAGAATCGCACACGCACTCTCTACTGAATAAATGCACGCATCATGATAGAATTGAGACTGGCATGCAATAATCAACGGCGTTGATCCAAGCTAGAGCAGACACTTCAGCATCCATCAGGATGAAAAAGCGTTTCGTACATAATCTGCTTGATTGATGTCAGATTTGCGCTCTAGTAGGTAAGCAATAACATCCTTTCGATTCCACCCGCAGGCATAATGCAGTGCTGTTCGTCCATGCTAAAAACTTACCATATACGCTGCTCTTTTGAGTTGTTTTGATTTCTAACTTAATGCTATACCTCGCATTTGGCGAAGACACTGCAGCCTTTATTGACGAGATATTTAACCAGGAGCAGCCCTCCCGCTTGAGCAGCCAACATCAAAGGCGTTCTTTTAAGCTATTAGAGAAAATAGATAAATAGGTACCTGCAGTATGTATAGAAAAGCGCCAGCTTTCTAACATAATCTAAAGCATCCAATTGAGCTCCGAACTCGTACAACAGTTCAACCATTTCCAAGCCACCGTCCGCCTCATTGCACGCAACGTGAATAGGTTTCGGCGACGTAGGCAACTAGTGAAACAGAAACTGAGTTTCGAAACCGAAAAATTGCTAGACAATCTATACAGCACCCATCCGCATCCTTCATTGACGAGCTCCAGCTCGTCCGATTTGTATGCATTCTGGAGGAATTGGGCAAGTCCCCGAACATCGGATCTCTGTATAAAGTCGCAAAGAGCTCTGCCGTCACTAAGTGCTCCGCATTGGAGTTTCGCCTCATCAAAGTCGCTGTCGCAAGAGAGACCACTCCTTCCTCTTTCGTCATCTTCGTCCGAGTCGAAGAGAGAAGTACAATTTGTCTGAAAGCTCAAAAGACTTTCAACGTCTGGCGAGGAAGCCATTCCCCAACTGGACTACTCCGCATGCGCTAAATGCGGGTCGCGGGCACTCCTCCTTTGTCTAAATGTCGCGGCCATCGCGATATCGAAGGGCTCCTCTCCTTGAGTAGGCTAGTCAGATCGCTATCTAGATGTTCACGCGAGGTATGGGCGGCTACATCCCTAGCATAAGCACATTTCATCGGCCATAGGCCATCTCCTCTACAGGTCTCCTCAGGGTCTCCTCAGGAAGCAGGACTAACTTTCACTGAGCATGCTCGCCGCGAGTGAGGTAACAATAGGCATTAGCCAATGAGAATTCAAAGACGCGTTCTTCGAAATGTTTTGGGCTCTGATAAGGTCTAGGGGACTAGATCAGATGTAAATGCCACGTTAACTTGCAAGAAAAAGCATAAACTTTCATTTGAGCCTGGGGCTCTTTTTTGTTACATCGCAGATTAGCAGATAATCGGCCTGAAAGACTGAAACCCGACTGTAGCGGCAGAACAAACCCTTCTAACTTCGCGAATAATCACTGAAATCTCGCGTACGTTTGTAGCGAAGCTTACTATTTGCCGCTCATTTGATTTCGGGCGACAAATCAGAAAAATAGGCCAGGGATTCCATTTTGACGCGTTTTCTTTCTCCGCACCTGACGCCAAAAGTCCGCTGCCTATGGCCGCGAGTCCCGCTCAGTTATGATCAGCCTTGACGTACCGTACCGTGGGCGTATAGAGAGTGAGCTCGCTTTGCTTACTTAGACACAAGATAAGGAATCAAGATTATCACAGTCGTGGGCCCGTGCAGCCCGACTGCGCTTGTGAGCTCCTCCGCTATTCGTCCACTGTAGGGTACTTCAATACTGATCATAACTAAGCGAGACTCGCTGCAAAAGGCAGCGAACTTTTGGCGTCAGGTGCGAAGAACGAAAACGCGCCAAAATGGAATCCCTGGCCTATTTTTCTGATTTGTCGCCCGAAATCAAATGAGCGGCAAATAGTAAGCTTCGCTGCAAACGTACGCGAGATTTCAGTGATTATTCGCGAAGTTAGAAGGGTTTGTTCTGCCGCTACAGTCGGGTTTCAGTCTTTCAGTCCAATTATCTGCTAATCTGCGATGTAACAAAAAAGAGCCCCAGGCTCAAATGAAAGTTTATGCTTTTTCTTGCAAGTTAACGTGGCATTTACATCTGATCTAGTCCCCTAGACCTTATCAGAGCCCAAAACATTTCGAAGAACGCGTCTTTGAATTCTCATTGGCTAATGCCTATTGTTACCTCACTCGCGGCGAGCATGCTCAGTGAAAGTTAGTCCTGCCTCCTCAGGGGGAGGCAGGGAGGCAGGGGGGAGCTGCAGGGGGGGTTTGCACTAAAGTGCGCTAGGAACACGCCCCTACCTGAAATCTTCGTTTTTTCTCTTGAAACACACTATTGTAGCGGTTGATAGGAGCATAACTTAGCACAAACAGCGCACTGGCCAATTTTCGCATTTCTTTGTTGTGGCATTTCGCTGCACGGGCTTCTGACCTAATCGGCTCCTGCAGCCCGTTTTTTTCTACCAGGTCGCTGCTTTTTTTTGCTGCTGCAGTTTCTTCAATGTTCTAGTAAGAAGTCTCGTTATTGATTTAAGCCATGCAAGATCTGATTCTGAAGATGTAGACAAGGACTCGAAAATGGGAGGTGGCTATACAGTTCTGTGCAAAGAATCAAACATGATCGATTGTATTCAGTTGACTAGGACACTGATTAGTTGATTTCTGAAGGCAGTATAATAGCCATTCAGTGAGTGGAAGACCCGACGGCGCAATTGCATGGCGTCTACTGGGGATGCTATATGTGGCTTATGATAGCTTCTATATTAGAGTACCCATGTTCTTCTCTTCACAATAATTTAATCTGTAACAAGAAAACTGACCTCTTACAACTTTTAGAAAAGGACTTTAGGCTGACGACGCTATAATTTTCAAAGTAGAAACAAATTATCATCTGCAGGCACTTCTAAGAGAAGGACGTACTCTAATATTGCAGCTTCTGTAAACTATCAATTGGGAAGAGACGCCGTGATCGATTGTAACCAAGTTGAAGGTATTCATTATGGCCGCATACCTCAAGGCTTCCGGTTCGTTTATTAGGCTAGTATAGGGCATCTGTGCCGCTGGACATGCAGCACAGAAAAGCCAGGCATTCCTTAGTTAATTTCTTCATAAATATCGGTCAGTCAAAACGGTCATTGTGACCGATGATGTGGATTTTATAGATAATTGCCCGATATTACCCGAAGACGAAGCGCAAGAGAATAAATCAGTTATGGTGGAGAGAGGCAGGACATTGAAGAAGCCTTCGTGCAAAAAAGTGAGGCTGTTAAGTGTCTCAGAGACCGAAGCCAGGCGGACTAAAAGCGCGTTGGCTATCTTCTCAGGGATTCGGTCTACGGCGAATACACTATTGCAGCTATAAGGCATGCTAAAGAGAAGCTCGAATCACTAATGAAACCTTTCGTAAAAGTTCTGAGAGCAGAATAAAACCCTTTTCAAAAAAGGGCGTGTTCCTAGCGCACTTTAGTGCAAAACCCCCCCTGGGGGGGGGGCCCCTGGGGGGAGGGGGTCATCGCGCTCACGCGCGCTAAACAGTGACGTTGGTGCGCCGAGGGTGCGCCAGTGCGGCCTGAGTAGGTAGTGAGGAGTCTCTGCAACACTGACAGCAATATGCATTCGTTTGTGCTGGCTCTGTGTCTTCTTACATTCTGTTACGGCTACGACGTCACTTACGACAGCAGAAGCATTGCCGTGAACGGCAGTCGGGTGCTGCTTACTTCGGGGGCTATTCACTACCCTCGAAGTACCCCGGCAATGTGGCCCGATCTTTTAGCCAAGGCGAAAGCGAACGGTCTCAATACGATACAGACGTACGTCTTTTGGAATCTGCACGAACCGCTTCAAGGCGAATACGATTTCTCCGACCGTAAGAACTTGAGCTACTTTCTCCAGTTGGCACATGATAATGGATTCTATTTAACGCTGCGGATTGGACCGTTTGTGCAAGCTGAGTGCGATTTCGGTGGTATACCCGTTTGGCTCAATTGGATACCGGACATTGAATTTCGAGTCTACAACCAACCTTGGATGGCAGCAATGACTCAGTGGATGAAGTATATAGTTGCTTATATAGAGCCTTATTTAGCTAAAAACGGAGGCCCTATTATATTAACTCAGGTACACATATCATGCATGATCTACAATCCGTGATTGAACTTCTGATTAATTAATTAATATCTTACGGTTTAGATTGAGAATGAATATCATATTGGTGACATGAAATATGTGGCTTGGTGTGGGCAGCTTGCCGATTCGTTGCATACAGGAACGCCGTGGGTTATGTGCAACGGAGCGAGTGCTAACAACACGATAAATGCACGTCTTTGTTTTATATTTCTCCGTTTATTCTTTTTCTTTGCTAGACTTGTAATAGCTGCGATTGCAGTGAGTATGCAGATAGTCACTCAAAAATGCATCCACATCAGCCTCTCATGTGGACAGAACTTTGGCAAAGACATGAAAATTGGGGAAACGTATGAGTTATTTATTTCTGTTGACAGGCATGCTTATTGTTTCATATGCAGGCCCAATTTGAGCGCGATCCTCGAGACGTTGCATTTGTGGTTGCAAACTGGATTGGGAAGGGTGGCTCACACTTTAACTACTACATGTGGCACGGTGGAAACAACTACGAGAGATTTGCTGCGGGAGGAATCACGCAATTTTATCAGGTGAGCGAACTGTGATCTCGGTTTCTGCACGCTCGAATAAGACCTTTGATAGGACAATGCTGTACTACACAGCGACGGAACAACAAACGAACCGAAGTATACTCACCTGGGAACTCTCCATCATTTGCTTGGTAGGTTTCGAGCGCCTGTATGGGTTCCTCCGGGGATCACTGTCTCTCCCCCACACTGCATGAAAATGAGTTTTGTAGATTTTTCAAGCTTGAGGCTGACTCTATTTTTTAGGAGAGCACGCTGACATATTGCTTCACGGAAGCTCGTCAGTTGTTCCTGTGCCGTTCTGGAACATTAGCTCTCATCAGTGGGAGAAGGGGTCTGAGCAAGTGAGGGCTTACACTGCGAGTCATAGTCCACCAGTATCTAGATACTGTCACGTTGTGACAGGTGGCCTATCAGTATAAACTGAAAGGCCAGTCGTTATCGTTTTTGGTGAACAGTGCAGAGAGTCCTTCTGTTGTCAGCGTTTTGTATGAAAAGAAGAACTTCAGCTTGAGCAATCATTCTGTGATCATTTTGGATTCCTCTTTGATGGTGATTGATGGCAGTACTGAGTAGTGAAGCATCCTTGATTATTTCTTATTATCATTCGATTTTCTAAGTAGCTGTAGATCCGACCCAGCTAATTAGCGTCTTTGGGTCAAATAATCAAGGATGCCTTGATCATAGCTAGTAACATCTTATGAAATTTTTATCTCAGGTTCTGTACAATACTAATGAATTGCCCGTAATTGGGTCGTCTCAATCGTATCACAAACTTCATGACGAGCCGCTTCAGTGGACGGCTTGGCATGACACGTGCAACTCATCAACGTGTCATTTACTGAAAGGTATCAGAAGTACGGTCTTGATCTCTTGCATGTGTTCAATGTCCACACATTGTCTTAGAGATTGAATCCACGCAGCCTTTGGAACAGATAAAGATAACAAGGGATCAGACAGAATACTTGTGGTATCGAACCAACGTAACTGTTGACAAAACAGGTGTATGAAGTTTACCATTCTTTTATACTTTTCAACTCTTTGACACGTTAGGAGAAATAAGCCTTTCCATTGGAACAATCAGTTCAAGTCTCATCCTCGTCTATCTCAACGGAAAAATGCAGGGTCATTTTATGGATGTCAGTCCAGCATACGGCAAACGATCTGGTCAGTCGACTAGCAGAACTATAGATAGGAGAAGGCCTGCTCGGTAAAATTCGGCGCACGCGATATCGACTGGGACGTTTGAACACTAGCCGTGGAGGGACCTTGAAGCAATGAATTAAACTTTAGCAATGACTGATTACTGTCTTACCAATTAGCTTCACTTACCGTGGATGTGCTTTCGAAGGGCACGCATCTACTTGAAGTCCTATCTGTTTCGTTGGGAATTCAAGCCCACGTAACAAACAATCAGTTCGCCATAAAGGGCATTACCGGCGGTATTCTACTGGACAAAATGAACATTACGGAAAGGTACAATTATCGCTGACAAGGAGAACTTTGATGTAAGCGCTCAGTTTAGCCACTGGATACACCGGCCTTTTTTGCTCGGTGAAGAACTCAAAATCTTTGATGCTGCCGGCGTGGGAAGCGTCACTTGGGAAGAGAATACTGGAGAGTACGTTGGAAAAGCGTTGACGTGGTTTAAGGTTACTCAAAAACGTTTACTCTCAAAGGTTGTTGTCTAAGCTGGCTCACCTTTGTAGGCAAGTTTTATTGCACACTCATCAAAAGGAGCCGTCTTTGTCAACGCGAGTGGTCTCAGTCAAGGTCACATTTACGTCAACGGTCATGATGTAGGAAGGTAGTGGCTAATCCGTACTCGTCTTCCTTCAAACTTTTTTCTATAGGTATTTGCTAATTGGAGGGAATTGCACCAATCAACGTTGCAATGTGCACTACCTTGAAGACGCGTGCGGAAAACCTACTCAGTCTTTGTGTAAGTTAAGCAATTAGTGAGGTGATTAATTAATTGATTACTAATGCTACGCGAAATTCTTTTGTTTTTTGGCAGATCATGTTCCCCCCGATTGGCTGCATGATACAAAGGAGAACCTTTTAGTTATTTGTGAGGTCCTAGGCGCTTACATGCTGGATCATGTGAGCATCGTTCAAAAGCAATAGTGAAAAATGCAGTAAGTCATATTCCGTACGATTTGCTAATTTTCGTTTGTCATGTCTCATATTCGTATTTTGTTGTATGGGTATGTCTTACTTTGTATCAGTTGCTTTTGTCTCGAACTGCGCACTTGTTTTAGTATTTTGAGCACGATATCATAAGAATACTATCGAGAAACAAACTAGACCATACACGTGAAATAAAAAGTTACCCTGCTTTACCTGGGCTTACGAATACAAATACTGAAAAAACAGCAAAGATACCAAGCTATAAAAGAAGCTGTGCATATATATATGATTGATACGGGACCCTAGGGGCGGGGCGGGCGGGGCAGAGCTGAACGCGGTCGCTATATTTTTTTTCAGCGCCATTGTACGGGCTCAATCCAATATTCACGGCATCATGTCAAGAATTTTCAAATATTAACCCAATGACAGTTGACACTTGGCATATGCGCCAATTCTTGAAGGACTACAGCCATGACTTGGCCGACTCCGAAGACGATTTTGATTTTTGCCGCCACGTTATTCACTACTACTAACTAGTAGTCTATCTTTGGACGTTTCTCTGCAAGACCTAGAGGTAGACAAGCAATGATTGGAGAGCCGCTCGCCACGCAGATGCCAGTGGGAATTTGTAAGGAGAAAGGAATGAACTGTACATGATGCACATTCTTCATGCACCGGATGAACGACGTGAACCAGCCGGTACAGTATCTACTTCCAGATATCAATGAATTGATGTCTCTTTGTGTAGTAGATCTCCCGTGCTATACCATACTCCCGGGAGTCCAGTTCTGGCTTCGCACTAAAACGGTACCCAGCCGCTATAGTGCAAAGGAGGGCTCAGGAGGCATCATGGAACAAAGCCGAAAGCGATGGCTGGGCTGGTCACTTGTCGCCCTCCTCATAATCGGAATGGTGACGCTGCACGTGCTTTTCGAAATCAACCGCTTCAGCGGCGAATGCAAGCATTTTCGCGATTCTTCCGGAGGCTTCGTAAAGAACGAAAACGGAGAAACCGTGTACAAATGCAACGCGGGAACAGAAGACGACATAGCTAGCCATAACAATGATACCCCACGCGATGACGACTACGAGGCTTTACCGATCGGGAGACAAAGCGGGCCTATCGGTGGTGTCGACCGAAGTCTCGGCGTCTGGGTTGTCTCCGCTGTGTTCTATCTCATCGTTTCGTCGCTGAGCTTCGTTCTTCTTGGCTGTCGTTGTTGTGGGCGCCGGCGCTGCGGGGCCTCATCCGACGATCCGCTCCAGCTCCGGAATAGCGTCCTCCGGCACCAAGCAGTTGCCGAAGCAGACATTAAACAGCACTCGAAAGAACTTTTCCGAATCGTTATGATCATTTATTTGTGCACTGTTCTCGCCGTCGCATACAAATTGCTTGCAATATGGATGGGAATTCAGTGCGGCGGAAACGCGGCACACGTCCTCTACTCGCTTCTCGGAGGGACGACGTATGTCGCGCAAAGTAAGTGCATATAGTGTTCTGGGAGTCTGGGCTAGAGCAAACCAGGAAAATGAAAGTACACAGTAGATAGCTACTGTAGGGGCGGTCCCGCCGATGGGCGGGTCTCGTACTACACTGCATATACCTATGGTTGTACAGTACACTGTACTTGTAGCAGTAATTTTCTCTCGCTTAGGCATGCAGCTCATGTACGAGATTCGCAGTAATCAACGTCGAGGTGAATGGCTCAGAGCAGTGTTTCTCTTTCTCAGCGTTTACAACTTGGTTTCGTGGAGTATTGCCATAACGAACACGGCTTGTCTGAAGGAACAAGAAATGGCGTACATATTGGGCAGAGCCGTCTGGAAAATGTTTCGACCCATTTTTCGTTCAATGCTTATTTTCTTGCGAATTTTCTCGGCGTCCGTCTACTTTCATCTATTCATGCATTCGGGCGAGACGAGCAAGCACGAGGACTCAAGCGAGCAAAAAGAGGAGCAATCCGACATCAATCTAGAAACAATGGGGATCATATTGGGTGACTCCATGGCAACGAAAGGCGCAGAACTCGACGAAAATAGCAAAACGACCGTCGCAATCTACAAGCAAAGTGTTCACTGCGTGCGCCGATCAAATTCAATATTTTACTACCGCCGCTTGATAATGGCTGATCAGCGCCGGTGCCTCACCTTGATCATGTCATTCTCACTTTTATTTCTCGTGCTTGTATTCATCTTTCCTGTGTGGTACGGATTTATGGTGGCCAAAGAGTCAAGGAAACAGCATGGCAATATTAGCCAACACGGCACTTACCGTTTCGTGCACACCTTAGAACCCGTTCCGAATATTGTCATGAATGCAGTCGCAGCCATATTTTCAATTGCATTTCTTATTGAACTTCTGCCTAACTTTGGCACTCTTTTGGAACATTTCAAGAACCAGAAATGGTGTCGAAAACTCGTCAACGACGCAGAAGCCATTGCTCTGTCAATTTTTGCTGTCGGCGCGTTCGTCTACCTTCTGATGTCTTCAATTATATATACGCAGATGCTCGATGACAAGTGGTCTCTTGCACTTGTGTGGATTTCCAACGCTTTCGCTGCCTTTAGCGTCTGCTCCCAACTGATTTTGATTCTCACGTGCAAGATACTTCGCTGGCACAAGAAGCTTTCTCTCAAACATGGAATCCATTACTATGACAGTCATCACAAGCGTCGTATGCGGGTAGTTTTCTTTATGTCAATCTTGGTCCTGGTTTCGTTTGGTCTCATTGTTCAGGCCATACTCGAAGAGGAATTCAATGACTCTGTGCATCGATCCGATCTTCTTCATGGTTTCATACCGTTATTGGTTGACTATCGCGTTCATATCACCATATTGACATTTGCTCTGATGTATGATTTGTATGGAAAGGACAGGGTGACCGAATGTCTGCTGAAAGAAGAGGTTGAAAGTTCTGGCGAGCCCCCCAGCTCGCCTGTACACAAGAACGGCAAAGAAGCAACCGTAGAAAAAGAGAAAAGCAAATGATTGATGTTATCAGATGGCCCGGACCTGTCTTGCTTTATGTGTACCTTGCAATCTGTCTTGTTTCACTTCGTGCTTTGCTTGAGCATAGATACTGCACTGCATGGATGTCCTGTAACCGAGATGTGTAGTTCAAAACGAAGAAGGCAAGCTGGGTGTCGTTCACACAAAGCGAGGCGGCGAATAGGCAGCAGCGAGAACAGCGAGAGAAGGGGATGGGCACGCCCGCTGGCGGGTTCTCTATACAGATGGGATCAGTCCCGGGAAGTCAGATCAAATCTTTACCGTCTCCGGCACACTTGAAAGTTGAAGCATCAGTTGCCTAGGCGATAAACGCAATGTCTCTAACAGGTCTCTAACAGGTTCTCAGCTATTGTTTCAACAGCTTCCCAATCCTCAGGGTTCTAACGCTTAACTCAAATGTTGTCTACACAAAAGGCGACTTATTGAGTAAATACAAAAGCATCGTTCTCTAATACTGTACAACTGATTAGAAGCCATTTTTGGCAGCTGTCACTACGTCATACATGACGGCTTTTAGAAGGTAACAAAAGTGCAGACGACAGCCAGCTAGCTAGCTAGCAGTCAAACTTACAACCCAATCTTTTGCACGTTGACGTATATCTCCTTCAAGCGCATATAGCTTACCACAACCAACCAGACCGACTGGTAGTATTTCTAAAAAACAAAAGTGAAATTGTTCCTTATTATATATACCTAGGTATGCGTCGGCAAACCAGCGTTAAAATTATTCCTGGTCTTTGACTTCTCACGAGTTTGGCAGCGTGAAGTATATTCATGACTCTTTCATAGTCCACTTGATGACATGCATTCCAAGCGGCGCACAAACCTCCAGAACGCCCAATGCCAGTGCTAAAAGCACTGTCAGCCTAATATCGAATTGAAAGAGAGTGTACACCTGCAGTGAATGACGATGGAAGGACTGCCGTTTTGCTGCTGCCAAACATCCGCTTCCTGCATTAAACGCACAAGATTCTGAGGCTCGCGTGGGACGTCGTCATCAGGCCAACCAAAAAAGTGAAAGAGTCTGACGTCCCGAGAAATAGGGCCCTAAAAGCACTACGTTTAGCTGGGTGAATTGTATTTTCTTAGCTAAATACTTTGGTGACTTTCACAATTGTTGCACTGTAGCCTGGCATAGAAGATAAAGATTGAAAGGTAATCACATGAAGACCATGAGTGACACTGCCTGCCTCTGCCCAGTACTAAAAAGTAGAACTTCATAAAAAACAGACACCTTTAATTAATTAAACTGCGTTGTACTGGTTTGTATTCATATTGCTGAGTTAGATTGACAACTGTGACGACATTCTCCTGAAAAATCATTTTCCAAAAGTCTGCCACTGCGCCCTTCATAGGATATTGAGTAACTATAAAGCCTTTGCGTTTGTAGTAGCTCTGAACGAAGAAAAAATTCAGCCTTTAGAAAAGAGCGTTTGATCTAAATTACGTCAACGTAGCTAGCATTGACATAGTCAACCCCTGTCCCCATTGTGTGTGCTAAATCACCAGCTTCACCACGGCAACGTAAGACAAATCTACTGGCATCAGCTGCAAGAAAGAATAAAAGCCGTCCTCGCACAAAAAACGTTAACATTACGTGGGGTTAAAACAAGGTTGTAAAGAGGAGCTGCTAAGCACTCTGTCCTATCCAATTTTGGGCAAACATCTTCTAGCAACTAAAAAATCTGCTAGAGTTCAACAGACTTGAGACAAAGATCTTACCCTAAACTGCTCTGTTACGCCGTCTGGAATGCACTTTGAAAATATGTTGATTTTTGAAACATGTACTTCAGTTTGGCGGCACTTGATGTAGTCAAGTATCGCGGTATATACAAACGCGTACTGCTTCTAAGTGCCTTGGCTTTAATAAAACGAAAAACAAATACATTTTGGTCGTACCACTGTCTGCACCATTTCCATTCTCTTCGTTCTCATCTCCCCAATTAGGCCGCGGACATCAAGACTCTTCTCTGCGTCAACTCTGCTGATCATGTTCAGTATGGCCAAAAACGTTCCTGTACGACCAACGCCATCACTAAACGTAATTTAGTCATTAATAAAAAGATGAGAAGCTATTACAGTCGTACCTGCAGTGAACAATCATTCTATCCGAGCTAGAGTCTCTTCGTATTTGATACATCATTCCGAGTAAGCTGCACAAATGCTCGGGATTTTCCTGATCAGGCCACGATGTAAAGTGAAAGTGCTTTATAGTACGCTTCTGTTTCTTCTTATGCAATATTTAAGACATTTGAACTTCAAATTACGGCAAACTCACCAAGAACAACTCTATCTTTCTCACGGTGTAGTTGGCAAGCCTCTGGATTTCAACAACTTTCACGCAAAGGCCGTCGTACACTTGAGCTCTTTCATCGTTCCAATATTGCTCACATTGCGTTCTTCCGTTTTCAATAAAATGGCAAAGCATGACTATATTTGTCGCAGACTCCGCCCAAACCATTCGCCACATGTCGGAGCACGTTTCCGTTAGTGGGCCTACAACGAAGCCTTCAAGTCAAATTTAGTCTCCTAACAGCATAGTATGTACCTTGGCAGGCTACGTATCCCTTTGGCTTTCGAAATGCCTGAGCAGAAAACAAATGAAGTATGGGATAAAACTGCCGTGTAGACCTACGTCAACGTAGGAAGCGTTTATATAGTCCGACAACACAGCAGACATTCCATGTACGTTGCTTAGAGTCACTCTATTGTCATCATCTGCAAACAAAAATCAACCTTCTCGTGTGCAGGACTGTTTGCTGAGATACACGGAACGACGCTTTTGTAGCGATTCTTGTGCGCGTTTTCCTTAGCCTTTCCTAACGACACTGATTTTGATTCTCCAACAGAACCCATCGACTAAAAACCGGTAAGCGCGTGAGAAAAAGACTTTTTATTTATATTACCTGAAATTCATCAAAGAGTTTAATGCCGTCGTTTTCTAGGAGATTTGCAACATGTCGGGCAAAGTTCGGCAGTTTCACGGCAGTGACTAACAAAATAAATTCCATTACCAAGAACCAATATGTCAAGTTAGACGACTTTTTGCATATTCCGTCAAGCGTTCAGCAGTGCTTTCTGCATCTTGCACTCTACATGTATTCGACGAAAGCCGATCAGCAGCTCTGTCTTCCCCCGCAACATTCTTCAAAGCCGACTCGTTTTCGCCTCTTAAAGCCATCTCATCAGCACTGCTTGAGTCTAAAAACTGTGAATTTTTTTGTCTGACAGGAAAGGAGGTGGCATATGATGATAACGTTTGATTTAATAATCTACTAATGTACCTTTTCTTCAGAATAATTAGTACAAAAATCAGAATAAGTAGACACAAAACAGCTGCACTAGTGCCGATACTATAGCTGAAAATACTGGTTTCGCTACTTTCTGCATAAAATAAATAAAAAGATAACTACAGCTACGTTGCAGAGGTACAAATACCTGGGGTCGATGCAGCAGTCGTACACTGTTTTGAAGCTGAACAGTTTCCAGAATGTGATTCTCTGTATGAATAAGAAAAAATCCTATTGACTTCTGCAAAAAGAAGTAACCTTATTTTGAGAGATGCTGGCATTGAAGAAGAAACACTAGAGCCAAGCGACCCCGCTGTCAACTTTATTGAAGGTGACGAGAGAGTCGAATGTGAATTTCTGAAAAAAGAGAATTTCTAATTATACACTGCTGCTAAGCCACAAAAAAGTAACCTTAACGTGGGAGATGTTGGCAGTGAAGAAGTAGAGCCTAGCGCCCCCACGGTTGCTTCTATTGAAGTTGATGAGGGAGTGGGAGCGACTGCTTCAGTTACTGAACTGCTGCTTTGCCGTAGATACGTACTTCACATAGCTTGAGCAGTACCGCTAATCCTGATCCGAGCTGTCTCCACTGAACTTCCAAATGCTTCACTGATTTCATTTGACAAGTGAAGTTTACAGTCTTATAGCAAGTACCCAAATTATCGCTGCAAACTGTCGTCGGAGTTGCCTGGGTACAACGTTTACCGGAGATTGATGAGCACGGTGAAGCAGAGCAGGAAAAGTGACCAAGACTATAGAAGTAGCCACTAACAGAAACTGTTTTCACAGTGGAGCAGCTCTTCAGAGAAACGCCTAGCTCAATAGTCGAAGAAGCGTCGGAAGTTGGCCCTTGATGACACGTTTGATCACTTTCATCAGTAACAGTCGTTTCGTTCACGTTAGCTTTCGTTCGCTTGTTCTTCGTCATTTGCATGAATGACGTAGATGCAAGGTTCCCCGCTTCTGAAACAGTGTATAAAGAGAAGCTACGGCATACAGTACTTATACTCACCGGACTGAACCAAACAAACATAAAGAGCAAAAATAGGAAGGGTAAAGCCAAGCATTTCAGATACAAAAGCCTATCTGGACGGCAAAACACTACACTAAGCAATAACTTAGCCCTAAATAAGGGCAAGACGGCTAACTTGTGCAACGAGAGGAGGATCAAGATTGACGCACTTAAAGTTTCTGTAGTCTAGCCACGCCACTAGTTGACTACGTCGACCTAGTTCACTCTGAATGACTGCAAGCAAAGGCAAGGTAAAATAAAGGACGATTTCCTCACCCTCCGGATTCTAAGAACCACACGGCTATTCTTTATAATTTCCGAATCCCAAGGTCTGCATATGATAAAGCATCGCTTGCCCGAGAGAACTTTCTAAACTCCGGACCTACCTATAAACTTGATCCTCAAACGCCTTGAAGCGCCTTGTAATCTGCCGGAGTCAACGTGACCGTAGAGATTTAGGACTCGGAAAAAGGAATTGCCGGAATAGGTCGACACCCCCTTCAAAACGATCAAAGTCGCCGTCTTGCCGTTGGAAGAGAGAGACGTTTAATCATCGACTTCGTCACTTTGAATTCTTCTCAGGGATTTCCGTCGCCAGTGCACGACATCAAAAAACTGAATTTCCCGAACCTTGACGGACCAAGTACGGCGGTGAAATCGATTGCCTTTTCAACAACGCCGGCATCCAATACCCGTTCGCGCCGACCAAAAATACCCCTTCTTCAAATCGTCAAGGCGAGTCTCTCGCTGGTCTCGTAGGTCCGGCGAGTATGGTCGCCTATGCGAGCTCGAAACACGCCGTCGTCGGCATCGATGGACGATTGGCTTAGTTTTGTATATTTTGAACGAAGGACGATTGTCTTCGCTTTCTATATAGAGAACGAAGGACGATTGGCTTAATTTTCTATATAGAGAACGATGGACGATTGGCAAAATCAGCCGCAAAAGATTTCGCTCCAAGTCTTTTAGCTCTCCTTCCCATTCGCAGTCCTGGTCTTTGTTTGAGCAGAGCGACGAGGAGCGCGCTTAGCGACGACGCCTCTTTCACCACTATCGACGGAGGTAGATTCACCCAACTCTGTAGTCTTACCGCGACGAGGGCTTGTCGGTTGGTTTGGCGGCGTAAAGTGTATGCCAGAGAATTTGACGACCTGATCGAGCCCGCCCACTTCGTTCGTCAATAGAGGCAACTTCGTCACATGAAGATCTTCGTACAAGTCTTTCATTTTTATGTAAAGATCAAGAGGCAGTCAAGTGTTTTGGGGATCTTTACCAAGTACTTCGCTTGAACTCGATCGTCTTCGCGCCTCGCAGACGTCGCAATTGGGAGAGCTCGCTGAAAGAGTCTGTGAGCATGTCCTGCCTACGATTTGCCTTCAAGGGAAATATGATGTTGTGCGTGTCGATTTTGTACTTGGCTAGTTGACAGGGAAAAGAGTTCGGCTATGCAAACGCATACAAAAGTCGTCTGGCTCTAAAGAAACAGAAGAAGTCACATCACACGTCAATGACTCATTGAGGTATACTGTATAGTATATTTATTTCGTCGCTGAATTGTTCGTTGATTTGCTTGATGACGGCAAGCAGCTCGTCAAACTTCTTCGTTAATGAGTCGCTAAACATTTCGCCCAAGAAACTACCGAGCTATATGCACACGTGCATAAATTAATTACCGTAGATTAACTGAAAAGTTTGCACCTGTCCAAAAACGCTGCTGATGTTCGATTTCAAATTCATCATTTTATCGGCGTCTTTTCAATGATCGAAGGAAAGGAGAGAAGTCGAAGGTGCGTGCGATAGGGGCGGTGTCAAAAATGACGACAAAGAAATCCATACTTTGAACTAGCCTACAGCAAAATTGCCCACGACGCGGCAGAGACACCTCTCGCTCGCGCACTTACGGTAATACCGCATGACTTCAGCAAAGCTCATAGCCTCGTCAATCCTACTGTCTAGTAGGACTCGGAAAAGTGCCTATGACTTCGTGATGATAAGCCTCTTTTCCGTGAAAGGAAGAGATGGAGACTCTAACGGTCAAAGAGCGCGAGAACTTCTGCTGAAACGCGTCTGAGACGTTGTGAGCCGGAAAGATTCGTACTGTACAGTATGTCTCACGTGCACAATGTCTTGCCTACGCCTCCTTCCCGCCAACAAAATTGAGCGAGCTCTGCTCTATTACGTTTCGCAGAGAACCTTCTACAAAACTTCGTAGCTTCGTTCGCCGTCTAGCGCGCTTTAGCTCGTGCGACTGTAGCTGCTGCGGCAGAGATTTAATTTAATTTAATTTAATTTATTCTCTGGCTGCGGCTGGCGGCTGCTGCTTCTGCCGGCCCGCTGCTGCCAGGGAGTACTCTTTTATATCCCCTGCTGCTGCCATGACGAGGGCAGGGATTTATCTCCCGGCTAGGGACCGAGACATGTGATTCCACGCTTCTCGTCTTCATTTCAAGACGGCGCCGGCGAGGATAGTCACTGATTTGAGATCGTAGTAGATAGAGAGAAGGAGAAATGCGCCGAAAACGACGCTAACAGACGTCAGTGTCGCCAAAAAAAGGCGAGAAAGAACACTAAACACATACGGCGTCGACGCGGCTGTTCCTTCAGGTTCCTTAATTAATTTGTCTTCGGCACAAAGCAGAACCCGGACAAGAGAACACGTGCGAGAGCCAAGAAATTAAAATTCTATCAAGTTCACTGGATCTCGATCAAACTGTGGTCTCTTCTAAAATCTGCCCCGCTACAGCGTATCTTACTTCCGGTTCCTTTAGTTTTTCAGACTGGCAACTTGACTCCTGAAATTGACGCCGGATCGCCCTGTTTTGCTGCACTTTTGCCAGTGCGGTTTTTGCGGCTTCTTTAAACGTCATCGGATTAAATCGCCTCAAATCCGGCTGCTCCTCTTTCAATTCCACGAGAGCTGATACTAGTGTCTCAACATTGGAGCGAATGTCATTAATTCTACATTAGAGTAATGCTAACGATTTGCGCGTATAAAAAAGCGAAAGAATTGCCTTCGATCTTGATATGTTAGCCGATCATTCAAAGTCTCCAAAACCGGTACAAGTTTTCGCCATTCGTCGTCCGGTGTTGTCGACTCGTTCTTTTTATTGGTACTAATGTTCACCATCATCCTCTGACGAAGCTATGCACAGAAAAAACCGTTTGTTATACTGTATGAACACCTAACAAAGGACGTACAAACGTGGTCCATCCTTGGGACTCTTTCAAACTACGTTTCTCGGAATCTACCCAAAACTTGCGAAGTAGCCAATTTGGAAGCATGTCCTCCAAGTCCATGTGCACGTTTGCTTGCAGAATGTATCCTTCGAGCGATGCCCTTTTCCGTACTAATTCAACATCGCCAACAGCGAGCGCTATCTAAACAAGAAAAAATCGTTTCCTTTTTCGTTTCTATCGTTTTACGTGTACGAACTAAGAGATTCATGACGAGAACTCCCATTAGAACCAAGAAGAAAATGTATAACACGTCAAGCCATTCATTAGGAACAGCAGTGTCGTCATCGGGAAGGAAAAGATCGTTGAAGTCCACTTCACCAAACGACATGGTATACACTCTCAAAACAGTCAGTCTTAGACTTTCAAAAGCGAAGAACGCCTGTAAAAAAACAAAAATCAAATACTACCGTACGTACGGTTTTTTTGCAATCTGACATTTTGAGACGGAGCAAGAAGAGTGTAGAAAGCAAACGAAAATGCCAAAATCAGTAGTACCAAGACGAAAGATACCTACAAATACAAACGATCACAGAAACAGTTTTTAAATAGAATAAATCCAAACCTGCAAAAGCCTTCTAGCCATTGTCTGTACCATAACCATAGGTATTCCTATGTATGGAAGCCTAAAGACAATTAGTATGCATTTAGACAACGACAAAAACTACGAGATTTGCCTCCTAAGAAACATTGCCACGTTGAACCACGACCAGAAAACGGCAATTGTTCCAATCACCCATTCGTGATTGTCTCCTGCACTTTTTAGCGGTACAACAAAAACGATTCCTAGAATGACTGGAGGCAGCGTCATGACTGCTGCAAGTCCAAATCTTGTTCGGTGCCGTTGAATGTGATATCGAATCTGGAGATGATGCGATAGCACGATGCATAGCAGCTGTCGCGCAAATTGCGCTTCCACTTACAGGAAATCGCACGGCATTTGTTAATCCGATTAGAAGAAACAGAGAAGAAAAAGTCAGCAAGAGATACTGCACAGCACGAAAGGACGCAGCAGACGTCTATCGAAGTTCAAATATTTTCAAAAGGAGTTCAAAGAATGCAAACTAACCTCAGAAGTCAATGATTCATTCGATTGATTACCGCTGGGCCGATTCGACGGATGAACTAAGACAATGTAGGCGCTCAGCAAAGCGGTGTGTGCCATCAGTGCCATAAGAAAAAAGGAGTAGAGAAACCAACCAAAACTTAGCCTAGAAAAAAACACAGATACCTTCACAACAACAATGCCCGTACCATTTGACGTTGAGAAGAGCACAGCAAACCGGATGAGCCAAGCACTTTGTCACCCTCAGCGATTGCATTGTCTGCGTTCAGAAGACGTAGACATACGTATTTTAGAGAGAGCCAGATGACCAACCCAAAAGGCATCCAAGCTGGCCCTCTCGTCCTTACTGTATCCTTGTAGGAAACGATAATCAAATGTTTCCTAACAAAGAAACCAACTCCTTTGAGACGTTCACAAATGATCTATCTGATAAGACTGACCGTTTCGCCATCCACTCGGTGACAACGATCCAGAAATTTCAACGCTACGTCAGGCATTTTCTCCACCATCCTCTGAATCTGCGACTTCGTTTCCTCTACCAGTCTCACGTTTCGGTTCGTTGCGTTGAGGAGTACGGCATGTTTGACTCGCTCACGCAGAACAGACTCCCAGCGCAAGTGCTCAGCAAACGCGATCGCCGCTCGCGTTGCACCGACGTGCACGGCGGCGTCGAGCGGATTCAGATTGACGTGGTTCATCAGGATGCGCGCATCGGCGTCAAGCAAGAGCCGTATAACATCCGGTTGATCACGCAGAGCCGCACAGTGAAGAGCCGTATTCTAGAAAAAAAGTTAGCCTAATCCATTTCCGCAACTAAATCTATCTAAAAGTTTTTGGTTACACCGCACGAGATGGTGTGCGCAATTAGTATAAACTGACCCCAGACTTGTCCATGTCGTCGCAGCAACTTTCATCCGCCTCCAGTATCAATCGACAGCACTCTGTGCTTCCCATACCGGCAGCGTAGTGCAGTGGGGTCTTCTCTCGAGCATCCCTGCCGGCAAGAATCATAAAGAACCCTCACCGTGACTAAGCATCTTTCGTACCTGAGTACACAGGCTCCCTTTCCGACAAGAGCAAGAACGAGTCGAGATTTTCCTTTTGCCGCGGCTCGGTGAAGAGGCGTCTTGCCTTTGTAGTCCGCTGCGTTTATGCTCCTTTGATTGCGACTGCAAGCGATGAGGTAGTCTGCGGAGTGAAGCCAGCCGTTTCTAAAGAGAATCAACTGATAAATAGCACAGATTCTTAAATACGCACTCGGCTGCCATATGCAGCGGTATCCTTTTCTTTGCATTTTGCGCGTTTGGATGAGCGCCGCGGTTAAGAAGCTGTACAACGTTCTGAAGGAAATAGATTTAAAATTTATATTTTCTGTTATATGGCTCACTCTGAAATATCCTCCAGCCGCTGCGTAGTGGAGAGCAGTGTCGTGATCAATCGCATCCTTTTTGTTCAAAAAATCACGGGAAATATCCTTTCCCTTGTAAGACAACTGAACGTTCCATCAATTGCCTGTAGAATCCTTGCCTACTTCAAGTACGGCTTCCATAGTTTCGATGTGTCCGACCGACTGATGAATGACGGTGCAGCCCATTTCGTTGACGACAGTCAAGTCGGCGCCGGACTTGATGAAAAGACGTACCGTTTTCGTGCTGCCGTGATGAGCAGCGAGTAGAACAGGCGTATTGCCCTGATTGTCTGTCGCATCGATGCTTGCACCCTGACCAAATACATTATATTTCCGTTTTCTTTGATTTCATGCGTACATGCCTCTGAGAGTAAAATTTCCACGACTTCAGGCCAATCGGCTTGTGATGCTCTAAAAAAGAAATACGTATGAGTTTTACAGGGATATTTCCACGGCACCTACCCGTGGAGTGGCGTGCGACCTTCTCGATTTTTCATGTGAATAACGTCAGAATTCTTGCTAACAAAGTAGCGAACGATGTAAGCGAAGCCGAGCTGTGCAGCCAAGTGTAGCGGAGTATCACCATCGGACTAGAAATGCTCTTAGAAGAAATTCGCTTCAATTGAACAAGGTTCTAAGACCGTTTGGTGCTTCAGATTAACGCCCTCTTCCAGACACATACGCACAACCTGGTCAAAAATAATTCAGAGCTTAGCCTATCTTCACACCATAACACAGCATAAAAATTATTAACACTTTGATGCCACAACACAAAAGAGATTTCTTACAGGAAGGTGGCCGCCTTTTACTGCTAGATGCAAAAGCGACGACTGCGTCAGATCGGCCGAGTGCAGGATGTCGTTCCACATAGCGTCAATCCTGCTTTTGCGAGCTAAGCATCGTCCTCGTTTCGTCAAAACTGCTATATAGCCCCTCCCCATCCCGTTTGTCTCACCGTGTCGAAACAAGATGTTGAGTACGCCTGGAGATCCTTTCAACGCCGCGATGCTGAAAGCCGTGAAGAGATTCTGATCACGACAGACGAGGAGAATTTCGTCAGACGAATAGGTCGCTGAAGTCATTAGCTTCGGGCAAAGGGCTTGTTTCACGCGTTCCTCAGCTTCGACGGAAGAGCAGGCATCTAAAATCTCACGCTGTCGTTCCTCGCCCTCTAAATCGTCGAGATCCGAAAGCATGCGAGCCGCCTGAGACGCTCTTCCCTTGTCCGTGTCATAGTGGAGAAGTAGAGCGGCGATATCGGCGGAGTCGGTTTCGGCAGCGACGTGAAGTGCCGTTTGGCCTTTAGGTGAGCGAGCCGTCGTGTCGGGCTCCTCTTCGAGAACGTGCTTCGAGGAGACGCTCCTAGGTTATTTCGTATGCGCTGCCTATTTGCGGTTCCCTACCTGGACGATTGTCGCGTTTCCCGATCGAACGGCCATGTGAAGAAGTGGCTCGCGTTCGCTCGGGTAGGCGTTGACGAACGTCGCGACGATTCGCGTTAGTAGCTCGGTCTCGTAGTCTGACAGTTGCCGAGCGCGTCCCGCCGATTCTACGCATCAGAACAGTAGGCACGAAAACCGTCGTCTAGCGTTAGCGCACCACGCCATCGATCCAAAATGCGATTGACGACGATTATCTCCCTCACTTTCGTCTCGAACAGCCGCGTTCGCTAAAAGGCGAAGCGTCTACGCGAGCGATCCTTACGTAGCTGCCGGTTACTTTGTCTTTTTTTGTCTTCTTGAGCGAGGCTGGGGCAAAGAAGTGACCGCGAGGCAACGATTTGGTCTTGTCGTTTTCATTTGCCTCGTAGAAGCTATCCTGTCCTGCGTCCATCTTAGGAAATGAGGTGAGGATCGCGAGGCTGCGTACTAGACTACTGGTTGTAGGTTTGTAGACGCCTTGAAGACGTGGGGGTGTGGTTTATTTGCTAAGTGCACACGTAGGAGTACATGTATCTACAACAGACCCTGAGATCTACTGTACCGTTACAGGCGTACAGCCGTACATTCTATTTAACACGTGAAGCGCGATGTATTATTTTTTAATCTTTCGGGAAAATGTGTACAATCCATGCAACCATCTGACTTCAGCCCGTACCTACGTCTGTAGGTACATACCTACAGAGCCGTTACCACGTCGATCTGGTCATACCCGGTAGTTCTGCAGCATCGGCCAATTTTCTGAATTCCATCCGACTCAGACGGAATTGACTCAGGATTCCGCGCGGTCGTCCGGTGAGCATGCAGCGATTACGTACGCGTGTTATGCTGCTGTCGCGTGGAAGCGTTTCGGCGAGCTCCGTCGACGCCTTTTGCCGCACCTCGTCCGGCAGCACGTCACATCGAGTTATAGATCGAAGTCGGAGTCGTTTCGAGGCGTATTTCTCGTTGATAAGTCGACGACGCGCGTCGCGCATTGCCCATCGGCTAGCTGAGCGAACCCACGTCAAAGAACTTACCCACCCTAAGCAAAAAATAAGTTTCGAATTGTTAGCATGCACAATATACGCCGTATTACATCGAAAAAGAGTCCTACTTTCCAGCATCAGGTAGAAGGCGCGCGCGCTAGGCCCTGACACACCGACTTGTTCGTTTCTTTTTCTTCCGTTTTGGCTCGGCGAGAAAACAATCACTGCATGTTGGAAACGTATCCAAAACAGTTCTCGAAGCCAATTCGTTGTGAGGGAAAGACGCTTAGTTTTTGATGTTCTGGCGATATGTTTTACTGCTAAGAGATCAACTACTTCTCAAGACGCGGAAATTGCGATGGAAATCAGCCGTCCTCCCATCCAGGAAACGATTCCAGTATCCGCTTGCGTGCTCACAATCTACTAGTCGCATCTTAATTCTTCGAAATGGTCGCGCGAGCTACACGCGTGTTCGGATCCGTTCGGATATAGATTCAACAGATAGACCAAAGGAGCCCAGTCACTCGCTAGTTGCCCTAGCGTAGACATTTGAGCAGATACTTGTTGCCATGACAAGGCTTCTCCTAACGACGTCACTTCTCGTTGCTTTCAGTGCATCTCAATTTACCCGTCCTCACAGACCGACTCTTCCGCCGTGAGTGAATAGAAATGAAGCGTTCTTGAACAAAGGTTTTCCCCAAAGGCGTGAGTCCGTTCCTACCGGTATGTCGTATCGATATCGCATCGTTGTTCAACGCGACGTCTTTCCCGGGGAGACGTTCGCCGTGACGATTTACGTGGAGAAAGGATCTCAGCAGATGACAACAGACGAAGAAGGAAATCAATTCAATCCGTTTCCAATTGACGTCACTCTTGACGTCAAAGACGGGCGATCTGATCGAAATCTAATTAGTACGGTGAATCGCCAATTGACCAGACGCCAGTCCACAACCATATTCGTGAAGGTAGAAGCGAATTTAGACTATGACGTCGCACTTATTGTTTCTCTAAGCTTCCGGAGTCGACTCCCCCGGGAACGCATGGAGTTAGCGTCAGAATGACGTCAATGCAAGGGACAATGAGCAATTTCATGGAGAAGTTCCGCGTTCGACCTATGAACAGAATAATTATGATCCAGACGGATAAACCCATTTATAAACCGGGGCAGACTAGTGAGAACACACACACACACACACACACACACACACACACACACACACACACATATATATATACTAATACTAAAACTGGTGCACACGTTGGCGTTTTTTCTAGTTCTTGGCCGAGTCATTGTCTTGACGTCGTCACGTTTGACCGCAGCTTCAGGCAAAGTAACTGTTCAAATTCGGGTGAGCGGAGTCGGAAGGAGATCTATTTCTGGTGTAAGGAGGGAAATTTTTAGAATCCCAAAAACGCTTTGATGGCATCGCTCAAGAACCTTACGCTCGACACTGGTAAATTAGTATTGAGCTAATCCTATAGGAACTGGGATGCATGATACGTATAGGAGTTGCCAAGTTCAGTTTTCCGTTGTCAAGTGAGCCGGTGCTTGGACAATACGCCTTGTGTGCAACGGTCGAGGTACTTTAAGAAGACTGCGACAGAGCAATGACGGTACTACGTATGATTAGGATGGGATTCGAAAACAGGGAAAATGCTTTTCTGTCAAAGTCGAGGAATATGGTTAGACTAGGAAAAGAATTTTTTATTCAAAATTCATCACGTGTCTAACGTAGTCTTGCCTAAATTCTCGTGCACGATTTCTCCCAAAGATGATCAATTCTCCTGTATTCCACGTAGGCATTCGGTTTGCTACACTGTCAGTGCTAAGTAAGTCTTCTTTCACGCTGCGCAGCCTCTTATATGACAATGTAGATACACGTACGGGCAAAAAGTGAAGGGAACTGTTTCTGCCACGGCAACAATTGCTAGCGTCTGGAGACGGTGTGCGAACGACGAAAGAGAAGTCGTTCAAGATTCCGTACGCTCAACTGTACGTAGCATATAAAACGAAATAAAAACGTTTTAGATCGATGGCGAAAAAACCGTTTGCGTTTCCACTTGTGCGAGATACTATCTTTTGTGTTATGATGAAATTCATCTCGAGGCCAATGTGACGGATCCGACGTCGGGAGAGGAAGTCGCCTGCGAAGGAGTTACGAAAATTCCCATTCGACCGCATCCTTATCAAATTGAAATAGTAAAACCCCCATTCAATGCTTTCTATCCCTGTCAGAAAACGCGTTACACAGTGAGGAAAATGTGCCTCCTGGTACTGATGAATTGTGGAAGTTGGTTTTAGGTGAAAACGAGCGTCGTTTCAGGAAAACCGTATGGTGGGGTGAGAGTGAAATTCACTTGCAAATCTCAGCTTAAAAAGAGAAAAAAGTGTGACTTTGACAAAGAAGAGATCTATACGACTACAATAACGACTGGCAATGATGGCAGAGCTCCTATCGAATTCTGCGCTCCGTGCAATGCTCTCGACATTTCGTGCACCGTAGGGTTCAAAAGAGCAAGGGCTCTGATTTGTTTCTAATATTTCTCTTTGTGGCCAGGCTGAGTCTGTCGACTATAACCGAGCCGAAACCGCTCGTAGCGGCAGGAGCGTCTTGATCTACTCGCCAGGACGCGTCATAGTTCGCAACTCAATGAAATCATTAGAAGTAGGCAATGAACACGTGTTCGATGCCTATTTCACTCACTCGGGAAAAACCAGCGCCTTTGTAAGTACACCAAAAGTGCGTACATGTATATATAAATAACGGGAGTGTCCTATAGATTCTTAGCAAGGGAACCGTCCTAAATACGTTGTCCTGCTTTGCAACGTCTATAGACATTAATGCGACGGACATATCGGATGAAATATGTGATGCCAAAGGAATGCCGCGACCGTTGAAATATCACTGCTCGTTTCGATATCGAGTGACGTCAGCAATGATTCCCAAAGTGACGATTGTCATCGGTCAGAAGAAATTGTCAGCTGTCAATCTCAACTTGCCTGTATCAGCGAATTCCGGAAATCAAGTAACGGATGATCTTAGTTACTTATTTACTACAACGACGTGTTTGTAGATGACGTTGGAATTTAGTCGGAATCAAGTGGAACCTGGAGAGAACGTGAGTCTGCAAATTGAAGCTGCTTCCGGGTCGTACATCGGCCTTGTGTCCGTCGATCAAAGCGTCTACCTTCAACAGGCAAAAAATCAACTTACATCTCAACAAGTTTGACTAAATAATTCCTAATAATTGTATTCGAATCGGCGTCGTTTAGGTTCATGCGGAGGCGGCTGGCTTTGACTCGTCTCTGAATTATTTGCCTCGCAAGACGTTTGACTGCGGAGCCAGGAGACTCTGGAGTTGCTACTGCCGTCAGTATGGATGCAAACGCAGGCCTTCCGTTGGTTAATTTACCGTGTCCAATAACGAATTCTATATCAGTTCGTTTTTAGAAGGATTACGGGGACGGTAGTGACAGTCCGACTTCTAGTACAGAACCGCCTTACTTTCATCGATTCCGCTGTCCAGTGTCGAACTGCTATAGAGAAGTTTGCACGCTAAACGGATATTGCGAATTCGTTTCGGCCTTGAGTTTTTACGAGGTGTGGAATCGGGTTTCTAATTCGCTTGCATAGACGTCTACCTACTGGTAATTTTTGTGTCTAGCTTGCCGGGCTAAAAGTTGTGAGCAATTTGAAGACTACAAGTTCTCCTAAATGCGCCAAGCCTAAGCCACCGGAGGGCGACAGCTGTTGCGACTGTGCGCATGGTCCATTTTACAACGAGTATATCTCATATATATCGTTTATTAGACTGGCGTTTCTTTTACGACTATGGGAACTACGACGTCGATGGGTCTGGCGAGTACGCATTAACCGCTAGCTTTCTCATGGTTCCATCGAAAGAAGCTGACGACGAGGACGTTGAGACAACTACGGAGCTACTTGAAGTCAAGAAAGAACGGATCAACTTTCCTGAGACATGGATATGGACGGATATTCAATTGGAGTAAAAATGCATTATCAGTGAACACAGCTTTGTTCTATCTCTGTCTCCATCTATAGAAAAAATTCGAGGAACCGTGATGTCATGTTGACTGCTCCGGACACGATAACGTCGTGGATTGCCGACGGTTTTTCTTTGTCAACTGAGTCTTCTATTAGCGTTTCGATGCCGGCGTCTCTTCGAGTCTTTCAGCCGTTTTTCGTGTCTCTCACTTTGCCCTATTCCGTCATTCGAGGCGAAAAACTCGAAGTGCGAGCGACCGTCTTCAATTATCTCGACGTCAACCTCACCGTACGTAGTCTTTAATTAAATTAGCTTAAATAGGTTTTTAACAAAAAATAGGCTTTCGTTGAATTGGAAGTGGATTCAAATGAAATTAGCTTTATAGAATCAAAAGCAGACATGCAAAAAGGCTCTCAACGCAACTTGACCATACCAGCAGGAGAAGCTCGTTCTATTGACTATTTCATTGTTCCACTTAAAGTCGGCTATCTTCCAATGAAGTGCACTGCGAGATCGACTCAAGCGGCCGATGCAGTGGTTCGCCCACTTCTAGTCGAAGTAGAGAAATCAATACTGGTCTATCGTTAATCTATACAGCGAATCTCTCTCTAGCCAGAAGGCGTGCAAAAGGAGTACGGACTGTCGTCTCTCATCTGTATCGAAGGTACGAGAGATTTGCTGTATTTCCTATAACTATTCTAATATCTGGTCATTATAGATGGTGCCGAAAACGCTGAAAGAGTGTTCAATCTGACTCTTCCGCCCACTTATGTTCCCGACTCCGAGAGCGCAGTCGTCAGCGTAACAAGTACGGTTGTATCTCGTCTTGGTGTAATTTTCTTAGGAATTTCTCTGTGCAGCGGATTACATGGGGCCCACGATTGAAGGACTGGAAAATCTTCTTCGACTTCCCTACGGATGTGGAGAACAGAATATGATTAATTTCGCTCCTGGCGTTTATATCACGCGTTACCTTACGGCCGTCGGGAAATTGGATGAGAAAACTGAGAAAAAAGCTCTCAACATAATGATGAAAGGTGACACCAACCTTGATATGCACAGAAATGGTAAGCTCTGTGTAGGTTATCAAAGAGAACTGATTTTTCAGCGAGACCATGGATCGTATAGTGCGTTTGGAAACAGCGATAAATGTGGCAGCATGTGGTATGTATCTGAAAGCAGTGACTTACGATGTGGACCTAATCATTTCGTCGTAGGTTAACCGCCTTCGTGGTCAGAACGTTCGGTCAAGCGCATGGAATTATTGACGTTGATCAGACAGTTCAAGCAAAGGCGATTAACTGGATGAAGAAGAAGCAGAGTCAAGATGGATCGTTCCCAACTGTTTGTCGTGTTCTTGACAAGGAAATGCAGGGTTGCTCCGGAGGAGAATGCAGTCTGACCGCCTACGTTACACTTGCTCTATTAGAAGCAGGCGTGCCGTCATCTGTGAGAAACCAGTGTGATCCTCAAACATTTCCGCGTGAGATTTTTCTGTAGGATCCATCTATTGTCAATGCATTGACTTACCTCAACTCGACGTGCTCTTCGAATGACTGCGAGAGCAATTACGCTTTGGCTGTCATTTCCAACGTATTCTGCAAGGCTGGTCACTCTAGAGCCGACGAACTACTCAATCAACTACTGAGCTGCGCGACAACCGAAGACGATACAATGTACTGGAAGTATTCAAAGGAGAGCAATCAATTCTGCTACGGACGTCGTTGGGGAATGCCATGCGCAAGCCGTTCGTGCGACGTGGAAACAAGCGCGTATGCTCTACTTGCCTTCAAATGTCAAGGAGACGTGGGAAACAGCTTGAAAATTGTCCGCTGGCTACTCGAGCAGAGAAATCCTTCTGGAGGCTTCCGATCAACTCAGGTTAGTATAGTTTACCAGCATTGTTAGAAAATTACTCGGCGGGGGTTTTTTAGGACACGGTAGTGGCTCTACAAGCTCTCTCTGAATACGCTGCCTTGAGCGTTGCCAACAACGACGTGTCGATGAGTATTCGCTTCAGCACCGACTCGGAATTCTCGTGGTCGCTCGCCGTCGATTCGTCCAATTCCCAAGACGTCCAGACTCTCAATATTCCGACTCTTCCGTCGACGCTGACAGCTAGTCTTGTCGGCGTCGGATGCGTCCTCGTTCAAACCGGCGTCAAGTACAATATACCGGAACCGCCGGAAGAAGCGGCGTTTGAAGTGGCAGCCATGGCAACAATGAATGAAAACAAAGGAAAGTCGTGCTCGTATAAGATAAGAGTTTGCAACCGGTAAGTATTCGCTTTTCTAGTAGACTTAGATCTTTTCTACTAGTTATAACAAGTACATGTGGTATTTAGCTGGTTGCTAAAGAAACCAAGAAGTTCTAATATGGCTCTGACAGATATCACCCTGTTTTCAGGATTTGTGCCTATTGATTCTGACCTCAAAGACGTAACAATGATTATTTAAACTAGTGCTTAGTTTTTACAAATTTGTATTCTAGCTGGAGAAAAAAGGAACGTGCAAAATCAAAAGAATCGACAAGCAGGACCGAAGAGTCAGAGTCTATATTGACGAAGTGAGTTTCATAAAATGCTTTTGCTCAATTAACTAAATATTATGATTAATTAAATATTATTATTATAGGTAAGACGAAAGGTGTGTTGTTTTGAGCTTCAAATGAAGAGAACTGTTTTTGTTGAAGACCTCCAAGGCGTTCCCGTCATCTCGTACAACTACTACGATCCAGATCAGTCTGGCGGTACGATGCTCTATCCGAGAGAGGAATGCAAGTAATTGAAGTAACTGAGGGGTTTTCTTTTGGATTTGGTCGTGTTTGACTTGTTGTCTGTGCTTAGAAATTGATGTGCTGATTGCTGCATACGGAATTGAATTGCGCTTTCTTGTTTCTTTTTTCTTTATGTGCACTTGTGCGGAGGCGCACTCAGCTCCCTTCTACTACTGTACTCGTTTGTGCTACTCCTGCGGACCATGAGCGGACATTCGTGCAGCAGTTAAATGTTTCTTGATTGGAGCCCGACGTACAGTAGTAAGAATAGCGTAGGAGCACGGATCACTGATCTTCTAAAAGTGGTGGGAGCTGTCCGGGTTGGAAACCCCAGCTACTGTGCAAGTAGATGTTGCATCAGTAGACGAAGTAACGGTGCTGCTTGAAATATTCTTCACAATTTCAGGAGGTCGCTGACGTCATTCAAAATGGCCGCGGTTCTTAGTATGGAATCGAATAGAATGTTTCTGAGAAGACCAGTGTGTTAATCGAATGCCATGAATTTGAATAGATGATAATTATCTGGTGACATATATTTCCTCTCTCTATTGGTACGCAGCAGCAGTTTCGAACAAGCAAAATATGAATTGCTGTAGCGTTGACAATTTCTTTCCTAGTCTCAAGAATAATTGTTTGAGACATTAGAATGACATTATAGACGGGTGGTAGGGCAAAAATGATGGAAAAAAGCTCTCGCAAGGAATATGGCTCCCGGACAAGGAGGTAAACAGTAACCGCGCAAAAGGGCTGGCAGTGAAGACCGCAAACCCATGCAAAGAGATGGAGTTGAGGAGCTAGCATAAGTTTCATTACCGCAACTCACTGCACTATGAGAAGAAACATAAGGAACAACACTCAAGTACTGATGCTATAAGAGTTACTCAAGGCGAGTTAAAACAGACCTTGTATACAGCAAAAGCAGGACGCCGTGTCAGACCGAACTAGAGTGCTACTACATTTGAATAGTCATATCGTCTATATGTGCGCTTCTATTCCGTTTCGGTGTTGACCTTAGATCCGCTGCCACCTGATTTGTTTGCCGCTGTTGCAGAGAATTTTGAAACGTACTCTCTTGTGTTTCTTTCCGGTTGAAACAAAACAGTAAAGACTTTCTGCCCGAAGAAACACCCCAAGGCGACTAACGCTGTAAAGTTCACCGACAAGATAATAAGGACCGAGAGAAAATCAGAGCGGACGTCCCTAATGCCAATTCCTATTGCTACAAAAGTGAGCCAGGTAAGTAGCTCAGAAAAGGCAGCCAAATTTATGAAGAGTTTCTCGTTAAAGCCTTTAGGAATATCTCGCATCCTGTTAACGAGCACAATGCAGGAAATTATAAGTGACATGATGTAGAGCACAGAGGGAACGAGGCCGTAGCTGTATAGATGACGGCAGGCAAGTGTGACATCTTCGTTCTCTTCTTTAATGACGAGAGCGGCTTTCGGAGCTGCAATCGCCAGCCAGAAACTGTTGATGATACAAGCTCCTAGTATAATTGCACCAGCGAGCAAAATCTGACTTCCCTGACCAAGGCACGGTAGTTGTTGACTCATGTTTGTTTTGCTTTTGAAAATTCGCACAATTCGATTCGTTTTAATTAAAAGAGCACCGAAAATCATTGATGGGAAGACCGTCACAAAATATCGCTGAACTCCGCACAGAGAGTCGGTTGGCTTGCCTATGAAAACGAATGTCAATAGATGAGACAACATGATTCCTGCCAACATGACGATAGTCAATTCCCTGCTATTTGCCTTGACGATAGGGGTATTCCAAAACCTGAGAAAAACGACCAGGGTTGTAGAGACGAGGGCTATACCAGTCAGTGCTATTACAACACTGAAGATTGCCAAAGGGTCACTCCATCTGAGGTAATTGACCTTTAGCACTTGGCATCCTGTGCGAGAGTCGTCTGAGGTTTGGTTACCCGGGCAACGCTGGCATTCTCCAAAAGGATTCTTCTTGGTGTTAAGGAAATAATGTTTGTCGCATCGTCCTACGCAATCCCAGCACTTCGTCGAAAGCCTGCCGGAAACCGTTGAAGGATCCAAATTCAGTGGTACTCTCCTACTTCCCAGATTACATGGTAGACTGCAGCGAGAAACTGGCACTGAATCGCCTATCCACATTATATCTTTAAACACTGTTAGATTCTCTTCATCCCATTCTCCCACTACATCAATATAAGGTTCTTGATTTGGTTTCGTTTTGAGGTTGACTATGTCGTACTGGGCACCTACGTAATCCCCATTTGGGTTGAAAGAAAAGTCCCCTCCTGTAATCGAAGGAAATGTGATGTTCAGCAGAATAGCGGAGTAGTTCTTCCTGCACTCTTCTATATCAGTTTTACAGAACTCGACTTGACGGCGGAAGCAAACTGGGTTCACTTCATTATTGCAGGAAGCAAGAAAGTAGGCATGGAGTGAGTAAGCAAATACGTCGACAGCATCTACCGCCTTGGATACTTTAGTTGCAAAGGTCTTCCCTTTAAATGTCTTGTTACCGCATGTCCCGTCAGCAAGCTTGCATTGCAGTTTTTTTTCGAAATAAGTTTCCAACCAAGGGTTTTCTCCAGTACTGTTTGTAAATCTAAGATTTTCCATGTGCTTCAAGAATAGTGGAAGAGTGGTTACTTTGGGATTGACTGACAAGGACCCAAGAGCCGTCAGTGTGGTGTCAACGGCACCGTCTGCTGTTAGAAACTGAAATGTCTCTATATCTGCGCCCCACGCGTCGCATCCGATGAAAGTGAAATTCCGACTCCTTAGTGAAGGTGTCTTATGAATCACCCGAATAACTGTACGAGCAAGATCCTGTTGGGCGAATATAACGAGCACGCTTCCGTTTTGGAAAGCTCGCTTCCAATCGCGTAGACTATTAGTCACATTGACTCTTTGAAGGTCTGTCAGAGCGTTTTCGACAGTGCTATAGGATGCTTGAATTTCTAATCCCACTTTGAAACCAAATTCAATATCCAGTTTCTGTGTCTCCTTTTCCAGCGCTCTGAATCCCGCAGAACCATAGGCATCAGTCGAGTATATACCGTGCACGTAAGTCCACTTGTATTTTTTAATGAGAGCTGCTATAGCTCTTGCTTGAAACGAATCTGAAGGAATCGTCCTAAAAAAGAGCGGATATCTATCAGAGTTACTCAGATCAGGACTAGTCGAAGCGTAGCTGATCATAGGCACAAAAAATAGGTTGACGAGATCATTGACTCGGATGGAATTTCCAGAATAAACTGGTCCAACAATTCCCATCAGGGGACTACCTCTTTCCACATCGTTATAGACAAATTCGAGAGACTGTCGTAAAGCATACTCCGGTGCAGAGCACGTGTCACGAATTTCGTAGCCTATGACAATGCCGGGTAGTACTGTTGGGTCGGTATTGATACGGTTAATAGCGAACGCCATTGCTTCCGCATACTCGACACCCGATAACCTCATGTTCTCAAGCGTCTCTAAGCATTTTTTCTGACGATAGGTGTAGATGGGAGTGAGACCGCCGAAAACGATATCAGCTTTCGTACAGTTACGAGTGGAGGGGGTGTCGGCTGGCTTGTAGCACGGAGCCCGGAAGATATCAGCCGTGCTTTCCGTCGTGTGCATCATAGCGGCACTGAAGAGACTGACAAAGCTGACGAGAAGCATTGGAGACTAGATGGCATATGGGGAGAGTAAACACGGGCGAATGTGGGGACTCGATCACGTGCACGACTCTTCGAACGTTCCCCTACTTAAGCAGATCCAAACTGATAAACTTTTGAGATTAAAAATTGTCATAAAATTTTATAAATAAACCCTTTTCTGCAAAACATAAATAATTGCAGATTTCTGTTGAAGGTATTTTGTTTCAAAACTATTCGTATAGTGCGTTTGGAAACAGCGATAAATGTGGCAGCATGTGGTATGTATCTGAAAGCAGTGACTTACGATGTGGACCTAATCATTTCGTCGTAGGTTAACCGCCTTCGTGGTCAGAACGTTCGGTCAAGCGCATGGAATTATTGACGTTGATCAGACAGTTCAAGCAAAGGCGATTAACTGGATGAAGAAGAAGCAGAGTCAAGATGGATCGTTCCCAACTGTTTGTCATGTTCTTGACAAGGAAATGCAGGGTTGCTCCGGAGGAGAATGCAGTCTGACCGCCTACGTTACAATTGCTCTATTAGAAGCAGGCGTGCCGTCATCTGTGAGAAACCAGTGTGATCCTCAAACATTTCCGCGTGAGATTTTTCTGTAGGATCCATCTATTGTCAATGCATTGACTTACCTCAACTCGACGTGCTCCTCGAATGACTGCGAGAACAATTACGCTTTGGCTGTCATTTCCAACGTATTCTGCAAGGCTGGTCACTCTAGAGCCGACGAACTACTCAATCAACTACTGAGCTGCGCGACAACCGAAGACGATACAATGTACTGGAAGTATTCAAAGGAGAGCAATCAATTCTGCTACGGACGTCGTTGGGGAATGCCATGCGCAAGCCGTTCGTGCGACGTGGAAACAAGCGCGTATGCTCTACTTGCCTTCAAATGTCAAGGAGACGTGGGAAACAGCTTGAAAATTGTCCACAGGCTACTCGAGCAGAGAAATCCTTCTGGAGGCTTCCGATCAACTCAGGTTAGTATAGTTTACCAGCATTGTTAGAAAATTACTCGGCGGGGGTTTTTTAGGACACGGTAGTGGCTCTACAAGCTCTCTCTGAATACGCTGCCTTGAGCGTTGCCAACAACGACGTGTCGATGAGTATTCGCTTCAGCACCGACTCGGAATTCTCGTGGTCGCTCGCCGTCGATTCGTCCAATTCCCAAGACGTCCAGACTCTCAATATTCCGACTCTTCCGTCGACGCTGACAGCTAGTCTTGTCGGCGTCGGATGCGTCCTCGTTCAAACCGGCGTCAAGTACAATATACCGGAACCGCCGGAAGAAGCGGCGTTTGAAGTGGCAGCCATGGCAACAATGAATGAAAACAAAGGAAAGTCGTGCTCGTATAAGATAAGAGTTTGCAACCGGTAAGTATCCGCTTTTCTAGTAGACTTAGATCTTTTCTACTAGTTATAACAAGTACATGTGGTATTTAGCTGGTTTGCTAAAGAAACCAAGAAGTTCTAATATGGCTCTGACAGATATCACCCTGTTTTCAGGATTTGTGCCTATTGATTCTGACCTCAAAGACGTAACAATGATTATTTAAACTAGTGCTTAGTTTTTACAAATTTGTATTCTAGCTGGAGAAAAAAGGAACGCGCAAAATCAAAAGAATCGACAAGCAGGACCGAAGAGTCAGAGTCTATATTGACGAAGTGAGTTTCATAAAATGCTTTTGCTCAATTAACTAAATATTATGATTAATTAAATATTATTATTATAGGTAAGACGAAAGGTGTGTTGTTTTGAGCTTCAAATGAAGAGAACTGTTTTTGTTGAAGACCTCCAAGGCGTTCCCGTCATCTCGTACAACTACTACGATCCAGATCAGTCTGGCGGTACGATGCTCTATCCGAGAGAGGAATGCAAGTAATTGAAGTAACTGAGGGGTTTTCTTTTGGATTTGGTCGTGTTTGACTTGTTGTCTGTGCTTAGAAATTGATGTGCTGATTGCTGCATACGGAATTGAATTGCGCTTTCTTGTTTCTTTTTTCTTTATGTGCACTTGTGCGGAGGCGCACTCAGCTCCCTTCTACTACTGTACTCGTTTGTGCTACTCCTGCGGACCATGAGCGGACATTCGTGCAGCAGTTAAATGTTTCTTGATTGGAGCCCGACGTACAGTAGTAAGAATAGCGTAGGAGCACGGATCACTGATCTTCTAAAAGTGGTGGGAGCTGTCCGGGTTGGAAACCCCAGCTACTGTGCAAGTAGATGTTGCATCAGTAGACGAAGTAACGGTGCTGCTTGAAATATTCTTCACAATTTCAGGAGGTCGCTGACGTCATTCAAAATGGCCGCGGTTCTTAGTATGGAATCGAATAGAATGTTTCTGAGAAGACCAGTGTGTTAATCGAATGCCATGAATTTGAATAGATGATAATTATCTGGTGACATATATTTCCTCTCTCTATTGGTACGCAGCAGCAGTTTCGAACAAGCAAAATATGAATTGCTGTAGCGTTGACAATTTCTTTCCTAGTCTCAAGAATAATTGTTTGAGACATTAGAATGACATTATAGACGGGTGGTAGGGCAAAAATGATGGAAAAAAGCTCTCGCAAGGAATATGGCTCCCGGACAAGGAGGTAAACAGTAACCGCGCAAAAGGGCTGGCAGTGAAGACCGCAAACCCATGCAAAGAGATGGAGTTGAGGAGCTAGCATAAGTTTCATTACCGCAACTCACTGCACTATGAGAAGAAACATAAGGAACAACACTCAAGTACTGATGCTATAAGAGTTACTCAAGGCGAGTTAAAACAGACCTTGTATACAGCAAAAGCAGGACGCCGTGTCAGACCGAACTAGAGTGCTACTACATTTGAATAGTCATATCGTCTATATGTGCGCTTCTATTCCGTTTCGGTGTTGACCTTAGATCCGCTGCCACCTGATTTGTTTGCCGCTGTTGCAGAGAATTTTGAAACGTACTCTCTTGTGTTTCTTTCCGGTTGAAACAAAACAGTAAAGACTTTCTGCCCGAAGAAACACCCCAAGGCGACTAACGCTGTAAAGTTCACCGACAAGATAATAAGGACCGAGAGAAAATCAGAGCGGACGTCCCTAATGCCAATTCCTATTGCTACAAAAGTGAGCCAGGTAAGTAGCTCAGAAAAGGCAGCCAAATTTATGAAGAGTTTCTCGTTAAAGCCTTTAGGAATATCTCGCATCCTGTTAACGAGCACAATGCAGGAAATTATAAGTGACATGATGTAGAGCACAGAGGGAACGAGGCCGTAGCTGTATAGATGACGGCAGGCAAGTGTGACATCTTCGTTCTCTTCTTTAATGACGAGAGCGGCTTTCGGAGCTGCAATCGCCAGCCAGAAACTGTTGATGATACAAGCTCCTAGTATAATTGCACCAGCGAGCAAAATCTGACTTCCCTGACCAAGGCACGGTAGTTGTTGACTCATGTTTGTTTTGCTTTTGAAAATTCGCACAATTCGATTCGTTTTAATTAAAAGAGCACCGAAAATCATTGATGGGAAGACCGTCACAAAATATCGCTGAACTCCGCACAGAGAGTCGGTTGGCTTGCCTATGAAAACGAATGTCAATAGATGAGACAACATGATTCCTGCCAACATGACGATAGTCAATTCCCTGCTATTTGCCTTGACGATAGGGGTATTCCAAAACCTGAGAAAAACGACCAGGGTTGTAGAGACGAGGGCTATACCAGTCAGTGCTATTACAACACTGAAGATTGCCAAAGGGTCACTCCATCTGAGGTAATTGACCTTTAGCACTTGGCATCCTGTGCGAGAGTCGTCTGAGGTTTGGTTACCCGGGCAACGCTGGCATTCTCCAAAAGGATTCTTCTTGGTGTTAAGAAAATAATGGTTGTGGCATCGTCCTACGCAATCCCAGCACTTCGTCGAAAGCCTGCCGGAAACCGTTGAAGGATCCAAATTCAGTGGTACTCTCCTACTTCCCAGATTACATGGTAGACTGCAGCGAGAAACTGGCACTGAATCGCCTATCCACATTATATCTTTAAACACTGTTAGATTCTCTTCATCCCATCCTCCCACTACATCAATATAAGGTTCTTGATTTGGTTTCGTTTTGAGGTTGACTATGTCGTACTGGGCACCTACGTAATCCCCATTTGGGTTGAAAGAAAAGTCCCCTCCTGTAATCGAAGGAAATGTGATGTTCAGCAGAATAGCGGAGTAGTTCTTCCTGCACTCTTCTATATCAGTTTTACAGAACTCGACTTGACGGCGGAAGCAAACTGGGTTCACTTCATTATTGCAGGAAGCAAGAAAGTAGGCATGGAGTGAGTAAGCAAATACGTCGACAGCATCTACCGCCTTGGACACTTTAGTTGCAAAGGTCTTCCCTTTAAATGTCTTGTTACCGCATGTCCCGTCAGCAAGCTTGCATTGCAGTTTTTTTTCGAAATAAGTTTCCAACCAAGGGTTTTCTCCAGTACTGTTTGTAAATCTAAGATTTTCCATGTGCTTCACGAATAGTGGAAGAGTGGTTACTTTAGGAGTGACTGACAAGGACCCAAGAGCCGTCGGTGTGGTGTCAACGGCACCGTCTGCTGTTAGAAACTGAAATGTTTCTATATCTGCGCCCCACGCGTCGCATCCGATGAAAGTGAAATTCCGACTCCTTAGTGAAGGTGTCTCGTGAATCACCCGAATAACTGTACGAGCAAGATCCTGTTGGGCGAATATAACGAGCACGCTTCCGTTTTGGAAAGCTCGCTTCCGATCGCGTAGACTATTAGTAACATTGACTCTTTGAAGGTCTGCCAAAGCGTTTTCGACAGTGCTATAGGATGCTTGAATTTCTAATCCCACTTTGAAACCAAATTCAATGTCCAGTTTCTGTGTCTCCTTCTCCAGCGCTCTGAATCCCGCAGAACCATAGGCATCAGTCGAGTATATACCGTGCACGTAAGTCCACTTGTATTTTTTAATGAGAGCTGCTATAGCTCTTGCTTGAAACGAATCTGAAGGAATTGTCCTAAAAAAGAGCGGATATCTATCAGAGTTACTCAGATCAGGACTAGTCGAAGCGTAGCTGATCATAGGCACAAAAAATAGGTTGACGAAATCATTGACTCGGATGGAATTTCCAGAATAAACTGGTCCAACAATTCCCATCATACCTCTTTCCACATCGTTATAGACAAATTCGAGAGACTGCCGTAAAGCATACTCCGGTGCAGAGCACGTGTCACGAATTTCGTAGCCTATGACAATGCCGGGTAGTACTGTTGGGTCGGTATTGATACGGTTAATAGCGAACGCCATTGCTTCCGCATACTCGACACTCGATAACCTCATGTTCTCAAGCGTCTCTAAGCATTTTTTCTGACGATAGGTGTAGATGGGAGTGAGACCGCCGAAAACGATATCAGCTTTCGTACAGTTACGAGTAGAAGAAATGTCGGCTGGCTTGTAGCACGGAGCCCGGAAGATATCAGCGGTGCTTTCCGTCGTGTGCATCATAGCGGCACTGAAGAGACTGACTAAGCTGACGAGAAGCATTGGAGACTAGATGGAATATGGGGAGAGTAAACCATAGATGAGTAAACACGAGCGATACCCGTGGGCAGAGCCCTAAATAAATCAGAGCTGCGACGAGCTCACGCACGCTAAGTGGTCACGTGGGTTTTTGAACGCCATTTTGTATCCAGATTTCACACTACGCGAAGGGGTACTACATACTGTATAGCGTCCATCCCTTACAAGAACTAAAAAACACATAAAGTGCAACAGAAAAAGACGTTGCACTTCATGGAGGCGTAAAAGTAGACAGACCACGCCCCACTACCATAGGAATCTGCGAACGCTGTAAAAATGCTCTTTTCTCACCCTAATTCAGACTTATACAATGCTTTGAGCTCGTAAATCTCAGAAGTAGACCTCTTTCGGGCTTTGGGTCTACGCGGGCGGCGCTTCCGGAGTTTCGCGATTCATTCGCCTACCTCTGATAGGCGTTTCGCGGCAACTTAGCTACCTAAAACCTTTTGTGCGCTTAGCTACAGCACCCTGGTGCAAAACTCTAAGAAATTCGAGACCGTTTTTCGTGCAGTCTTCAACTCTTGACTGCGGAGAGTCCTAGGTTGGATACAAAATGGCGTCCATGAAATCACGTGATTAATTACCGTGTCGCAGCTCTGATTTATTTAGGGCTCTGCCCGTGGGGACTCGATCACGTGCACGACTCTTCGACTAACTGAGAAACTTTTGAGACTAAAAATTGTTAGAAAATTTTATAGATAAACGCTTTTCTGCAGAACACAAATAGTTGCAGATTTCTGCCGAAGGTATTTTGTTTCAAAACTATTCTTCCTTGCAAGGCGAGCTTCAAAGTTTTAATCATTGAGAACTCTCATTACGTTAGGCAGGAAGACGATGAAATCATTACTGCATGTCTGTACGCAATATATGAAGATTCTTCTAACGAAATTATCATGAAGACTATAGCTGAAATGTCACCTGTAGAGGATCATTCTAAGAACTGGAGAAGACGTTCTATTGAAGGATTAGATAACAGACGAATTGAACTGGAAGATTGACTGACAAAAAGTGGCAGTCTGGTGCTGTAAAGTACGTCAACCGACGAGGTGGTGCGGTCGGATTGCAACATTTGATGACCGGCGGAATAAAACAGATGGAAAATGCAGAGGCGACTGATGGTCGGAATGACGTAAAGTTTCCCCTTCACAATTCCTTGATTCCCGTAGATTTTTCCGTAGTTACTTCCCTTGCAGTCGCTCGCTACCCTTGACGCCCCTAGACAATCCTCAGATACGTATATGTGATGAGGCACTGAGGGTGAATGCAGGAGATTGCAAATAATGGCAAGCATACGGAATATTTCGAATTCACGAGAAAAAGGCGATCTGGCGGAAACAACAGATTGCAGGAACACATGTTCGGTACACAGCAACGATTTCGCTACAGTGAAACACGGAAAGAAGACGGAAATTAAACAAAAAACCTAGAGAAGTATTGGAACGTATCCCACCTACGGTTCCGTAGAAGACCTTTGCAGGATTCTCTCGGCATGAAATTGAGACTAGTAACTACGTTAATCCCGTTGACATTTTGAAGGACGTCAGATGATATTAAATTAGCACTACCCGTTGTAGACCACGTTATCTTTGGAGCCGGTACTCCCGTCGTCGAGCAAGAGAACATAGCTGAATCCGATTGATTGCGCGTAAGAGACGCTGGATCATTAGTTACCGTAGGAGAAACTACAAGTTGTAGAAATTTCGAAATAGAAACAAAGTAAATACCCAAACTGTATCATTTTTCGCTTGCCCAAAAATGTCCTCGGCTTTCGATCTCGACTTGATACGTTTCGCCGTTGCCAAGTGACAGCAGCACGGGCCATTGTAGAACCGACGGCCGAAGAAAAAAATCGCTATCGATCATCGACCAGCCGTCGATTTCCCTTTTTCGCAGCCACACGCGAAACGACGCCACGCCGACATCGTTCGAGGAGGTAACTCCGGAAAACGAGGGCGGCCATGCACTCGGAAGTGTCATACGTCGGTCGCGAAACGTCGACTCGATACAAAAGCCACGAATTCTTTTTGATGTACGTGTTGAAAAAGTGATCGGGCTTCCATGCACTCGACGAAGACAGAGTCACGTTCGTCGTCTTTCGTCAACCACACGCCGTCGACGGCCGACCGAAAGGATCTCGGAGTCTTTTGCGACGTCGACGCGCGAATTGTCGTCGGCGAGAACGAGCGTACGCGCGACGGTTGTCGTCCCGTTCGCCGCCATCTCGTTCATCTCAATCATGAGAAGCGTGTACGGTGGATTGTACTAAGAAAACGAAATGGGCGTCGGAACGGGCTGCTCGCGCGTCGCGTGCTGAAGAACGTGACCGCGCGCCGGATAAACGGCCTTGACGGCGAACCGCTGATCGGTTCGAGTGAATAAACGGCCCAGTTGTAGGTGAGGGTGCATGACGTTAGGCAAGTCTAGCCGTTCCAGTAGACGTCGAAGCCACCGCGACTGTGGCCCGAACATTGGGACTGACGTCGAAGATGGCTGCGCTTCGACCCAGCTTGGCGATTTGGTTGCAGTTGCCATTCCAAATTGAAAGCGGCTTTCGGAAGTTGAATGGCACTTTAGATTGATCTGCAGATGGTAGAGATACTCCACTATAAGAAAAATAAAAAATATATATTCTTTACTGTAATCGTAGGTTCGTTCAACTTTTCGTCGCTGAAGGGGCCCGAGCCTACTTTCGTTGAAGCGGAGACTCTAATTCCGTACAGTACTCCGTATATTTCTGTAACTGCGTCAGCAAGTGATTAGTCGCATTTGGCATTATATTGGTGATGGTCCTAGATGGACCAAACGACGACTCGCCTGCCCGAACTCTATACTCAATGGTGTAGGAAGTAATAATCCCATTTCGCTTTTCAAATTCAACAGGCAGCCAAGAAACGAGAATCGATTGCGAGCTCATTGCTGAGACTGCGACATTATAGTAGGAGGACCGTCCGGTTCTATAAGAGAAAAGCTGCCTGAAGCGTTGAAAGAACAAACACGAAGAATCTCACCAGCTTGGGCTGTTTGCACAACACTTCCCCTCTCCGATTCCATTCACTGCCTCGATCAGCCCTTCATACGACTGAAGATCTTCGACAGCCGTTCTAACGCTGTCTTTTCTGATTCCGAGAAGATTCGTTCGGTCGTTCTGTTTATCCGGGACAAACACGAAGTCGTTGGCAACAGTGCGCAACCGAAATGTCGGTCGAAAATGCGTTTTGCTGTACCCGAGCTCGATTTGGAGCGACATTTCTTAACGAAATGCGACTTTTTCAATGCCCATCTCAATACATAGATCATTGCCTTCGACTCGTAAGCGCAGATCGCGAATGGCTGACTGTTGGACTGAAGAACGAGCTGCTTTTAATATTTTTTCAGGCCTACATTCCGCAAAACGGTCTTTCTCGTCTTTCGGCAGCCAATCATGAGCGAGAAGCGTCTCCACCAATCAAAAATGTCCATAGACGAATATATATGTGGTAACCTAAAATTTAATATTGAATTGTTTGCACAGGAATCGGAGAAGGATTCTGATATTAATGCACAAAATGAAGTGGGTATGACGTCACTAATGTTGGCTTCTCAAGACGGAAATCAAGACAAAGTGAAAATGTTGATAAAACGAGGCGCTAGTGTCGACGTCAATGACAAAGAGAAAAAGACAGCAATCCATTGGGCGGCTACTCACAAAGTCACTCAATTGCAAATTAGAATATTAATAATGCTTGATGTTAATATTACTAGAATGGAATAAAATGCGTCAAATTGCTTTTGGACCATTCCAAAATTTTGCTTCAATCGCAGGACATTTTTCAACAGAGCATCACTCACATAGCTGCAATTCACGTATGCAATGTACTTTACGTATTTGTTTATTCTAATCGTATTTGTTGGTTGGAAAAGGGGCACGTTTCTATATTGCAACATGTGGCAAAGAAAGGCTGTTCTCTCACCGCTCGTGACGTAATTGGATGCTGTGCTTTACATTGGGCATCATTCATGAATCAGGCATTTATTACTACATTAACTTTTATATACCATATATTCTAGTAATTAATTTAGGTTGACTGTGTCCGCTTTCTTCTCTCGCAAAAGTATGGAGATTCTGGGCTAAATTGCAAAGACAAAAGTGGCGCGTTGCCAATTCATTATGCAGCTGTGCGAGGCAATAGCAACATTGTCACCATGTTGACAGAGAAGGTACATAAGAAAAGGAGTTCAATGAAAATGTTTAATTTTTGGCTATTTAGATAAATCAGCTTCATGAAGTTGATGCCAATGGATTTTCCCCGTTGGCTTGGGCGCTTTTTAGTGAATCTGTCGAGTCGGTGGAAATGATGATTACACTTGGAGCCAATGTTTCTTTTCAGGATAGCAAAGTACAATAATGCGTTATTACTTCAACAAAATGTTAATTATTTGAAAGGGACGTGCCATTCTTCATCTTGCTGCTCAACTTGGCTTATCTCCAGTGTGCCAAGTCCTCACTTCTCACGGAGCAAATGTAAATAAATATTCATAGATTCATTACGCAGTCTTTGCATACAATTCAATTAGATTCACGCGGCTGATAAAAGCCAATCAATTCCACTTCTTCTTGCCTCCAAACACGGTCACGCACATACAACTGACTATCTAATACAATGTGGTTCAAGTACAATAGCAACTGATGACAAGCACAGGTTTCTAAATTGGAGAGTCGCGTTTGAAGACTCCTTTTTTTAAACATAAGCAATTAGAACGGCTGTCCACTTGGCTGCCAGATCTGGGCATGCCGACGTGGTAAAGCTTCTTCTCGATAGTGGAGCTGAGCGAGACGCAAGTGATATTAATTCAGCCAGGTAACTGAAAAGGAGGGAAAAAATAAAAAAGAAATGCGGTACAAGTTCTGCTTCTATAATTAGAGCAATTCAACTAGCAGCTGAGTCGGGACGAACAGAAGTCATTCGCCTCTTACTCCAGTAACGTTATAAGATCTCATGCATCAGTATAATCTTATTGACTTACTTCAGACGTGGCGCTGATGCTCATGTAATTGGGCCTGATGGCCGCAACTTGCTACACAAGGCAGCAGCAAACGGCTTCACGGAAAGTTGTCGCATTTTAGTCGCAGCCGGTGTCTCAGTTAACGCAGTAGACAAATCAATGAAGAGGCATGCACGCACCGAGAATAGCAACATACACTCAGGAAATAGAAAACTATTTAGATTGACTCCCTTTGATTTGGCTCTCATGGGAAAGCACAAGTCCTGCGTTGATTTTCTGACGTCATGCGGGGGTCACACGACGGGACATTTTTACCGATCGGCCTCATTGATACAAGCCTGGTGGAAATTCAAACGCTCTGAAGTAAAATACGGGTAGACGAAATGTTTTATATGATGTATTAGCCGTTGCTTACGTGTAGCACAGAGAAGGTATTGCTAGGGAACATGCTACACTAGTGCTTCAGTGTTCCGCAAGGCAATTGTTAGCGAGAGTGCACGCTAGACGAATGAAAGATTTGCAGGTACTGCAGTATATGATATAAGAGACTTCATATTTCACTTCAGATTCATTATAGAAGCGCGTTGAAAATCGAGCTGCCTGCGTTATACAGAAGCACTGGAAAGCGTACATTGCCCAGAAAAGGCGATATGAAGCCAGCTATGCCATGCTCAAAGCAAAACTAGCCAAGTAATAATATCAATAAAAATTATTACTTTGGCTAAATTTCTGATGTAAAGGGAACGAGAAAAAGCGTTGGTTGCATTGAAACTTATACGAGAGCAGGAACACTCTAGCGTGGTGCCTCCTATTAATATTCCTTCCGCTTATTATCCAAAGAGGTGTGTTGAGTGTTAATGAAGATTGATGATCCTATTTAAACCGAAATCATGTTCTAGACGATTAGTTATAGCGCCATCGCCTCCCATGAGAAACGCTTCCGATGAGTCTCAAGTAGTCGAAGGGGCCAAGTGTCCTCCTATTGTGGAAGAAGAAAAGAAGGAAACGGCGAAGGTGGAAGAAGTAGAGGAGACGCCGCCGCCACCGCCGTCTCCACGAAAGGAAGTCAAATTGCCAGAAATCGAAAGTTCTCAGACGTTTTTTCTATCAAAATCGAAAAAATCCAATGGGAGAGAACGTGGAATCGTCGCCACATTAGAGAAACAAGTTTGACCTCCTAATACTCTATTTATCCGATTTGTTATGCTCTTGATTAGAACTCCACTCTCTTACAAAGTGTCATGGAAAGGGATCGGGAAATTCAACGCCTCCGCGAAGAAAATCGTCGACTATCAAGCCTCCAACAATTCCAGGTATGGAGAAATTATAGTTATGCACACTCAAAATAATGGTTTTTCAGGCAAGAGAATTGGCTGTCATCCGTGAGCGCGTTCAAGTGAAACAAATGACCATTGATCCTTCCCCTCCGCTGACTGGAAGGGCAACACAGCTGCATTCAGGAGAAACAAGCGTTAGCAACACGTCCCTGCACTCCTTCGTGGCAGCAAACGCAAAGAGACGACAGCAAGTGGAGCGAAAGAGTCAGAAAGCAAAGCGGAACGAGAAACAAGAGAGAAAAGAGTCAGAACATAAACTACGCATTGATCAATACAAGGAGCGCTGTGAAGAATTGAGGAGGGTCATACAGGCCATCAAGGAAATGCAAGCCATGCTCAAAAGCCAAGTAGCGGATTTATTAATTGATTAATTAATTAATTAATTAATTAATGTGTTTTTATTAGAATGGGAGACAGGCAATGAAGGAGAGTCGCGCTGAATTGAAGGATAAGATCAAAGCGGCTTTAGAAGATGTCATTCGACTTCGATCTGAGATTGATGCACTTGAAAGTCAGATTAAATAGTTGACATCAAACGGTGCAGTACCACCGGTAGTAGCGAATACAAAATTGAAGAAAAAGTTAGTCAGTCAAACGAGAAGAAAAGAGTGGGAATTATCCCATGACGGCTTGGTCGACAACGTCCTAAATAATTCTTTATTCATAATCCCTTTTTTCTCTAATTAAGATATTACTTTCAAATGCTTAAGTTTTTGCGTCCAATCCCTGGCCGCAATGACTGGAATAGCTGCGTGTATCAATTTTGCGGCCTTTGTGACGTTGCTTTTGAACATGTCAACAACGTGCTGAACGGTAACCTAATTACAATCTCAATTAACCCCAATATAAATTATTTTATTGATCTCTCACTCCTTCCTCCTCTTCTTTCCAACTGTCATAGTCGGTTGGCAAGGCAATGCAGCAATAGCACATGCTAGCCTCTTTAGCGAGCACTACTTCCGGCACGGTTGTCATGCCGATAATATCGGCACCCCAACTTCGAAATAATTTCGATTCGGCTCGAGTTGAGAATCGGGGGCCCTCAATTGTAACAGTTGTCGCCTCGATTTTGTAATGATCTATGTTCTCTTTTTGGCACACGTCCACGAGAATTTGCCTCGTTTCTAGGCAAAACGGTTCTGCCATGGGCACGTGACAAACGCCTGGATATGCCTCCGTAGAATTGTCAAAAAACGTCTGCCGACGACTCGTTGTTCGATCGATGAATTGGGTGGGAAAAACTAGGGTTCCAGGATGCACGTTTTCCCGAAGGGAACCGTGGGCGTTGGTTGCTAGGATGTGAGTACATCCCAATGATTTGAGAGCGTGAATGTTCGCCCGATAGTTAATCCTGGAAGGCATAATCTTGTGACCCTTTGCATGACTAGTAATATGAATTTTTAAATTAATATTTAGTGGGCGTGGGCGTGTAACCGAGAAAGAAAGACGCAATCGATTCCGCTCACTTTTCCCGTGATAAGTTTATCGGAGGGCTATACAGAGTAAGTTTGAGATGTGCACTTTTCAAAAAATGAATTTTTTATTACGGGTCCGAAAGGAGTTTCGACGATCATCTCCTTCCTGTCTTCGATTTCGAACACGGAAGCATCCTCTACCCCAGATCCACCAATGATTCCAATCTAGAAAGCGATACCCTCCAAAACTGCCTTTTTGTCTGCTCTTTTCTTTACTTTCACAGAAGTGGCCATTTCTAGTACGGGCTCTTTGTCTGCGCAAACGGGCTACTCCGCGTTTCTAAGCAACTTGGCTTTGTTCCTCTTTGATATCAATTCTCAACAAAATTCTTACAATTCCTCGAGATGGCAGCGACGTCGCGACACGAATACGAAATGAAGATGAAGTGCAAGAAAGCGGCGACTAAAACGACGGATCCGGTCGAACTTTTGAGACTCAAATGCCTCGAACGGGGCGCGAGCGGAATCAAGGGTCTTGGCAGGCAAGTCGGCGCTCACGCTAATGCAATCATCGCTATACTGTTGACTTCTGTTGCCATATACAGAACGTTTCGCATAATGGACGATGACGGAAACAAGAAACTCGACTATAGAGAGTTCGAAAAGGGAATTTATGATTACGGTCTCGATTTGGAACCGGAAGTGAGACCTTGACGAAGTAAACTGACACCGATTCATATTTTGGATTTGATTCTAAGGAAATTAAAGCCATGTTTCAAAAATTCGATACGGACAGAAGCGGAACGCTGGATTTTGATGAATTTCTCAAAGCACTGAGGGTACAGTGTAGAGGGAAATAAATTTACACTGCAAATATTACTTGTTTTTGATAGCCTCCTATGAATAAAGCAAGGAAGTCAATTATATTAAAAGCCTTTCACAAGTTGGATAAATCAGGAGATGGAGTTATTACTACAGAGGACTTGAAAGGGTGGGTATAGAGAGAAACAGAAATACACGGTATCATTTTGTACAAAATCAAGGACATATAATGCAAATCAGCATCCAAAGTTCCGAAACGGAGAGTGGACTGAAGAGAAGGTTTTTCTTTCATTTCTATCAAATTTTGACTCACCTGATGATCCAGATGGAAAGGTAAGGAATCAACTCTGTATTGAATTATCGCTAAAAGAACCTTATTCTTGTCAAGGTAACACGAGAGGAATTTATCAATTATTATTCAGGCGTGAGTGCATCCATTGACAGTGACGCGTATTTTGATCTCATGATGAGGTCGGCATGGAAGTTGGGTTAATTAAACAATCAATAAATATCACACATTCACACGTGCACGAGCGAATAACCCGGATGTGACTATGCCTCGAGGAAAGGGACGTCGAAAACTTCGTCGCGACGACGAAACGAGGGAACTTCGTGACGTATCGAGTCAATTGGAAACCGTACGAGTGATAGCGATACAAATCGAACCTAAAACGCGCGCCTGTAGGTGAACAGTGCTGAAATCGTGAAATTCTCCGACATTCCTCTATCGAAAAAATCATTAGACGGTCGGTATTAGGATAAACAAAACTTACTATTCTATTCGACTTCGTCGCGAAGGCCTACGAGAGTCCGGGTATTCGGAAGTAACAGAAATTCAGCGCGAAGCGATTCCATTGGCTCTTCAAGGGCGCGACGTGTTAGGAGCCGCCAAAACTGGATCCGGGAAAACGCTGGCATTTCTGATCCCAGTATTCTCATTATTTTACTTATTGGACTATTTTTTTGTCAATAATTAAATAGGTGTTGGAACGACTTTGGGCTGGTCAGTGGACTCCGCTGGATGGAGTCGTTGCATTGATTATATCGCCTACGAGAGAATTGGTAAATATATTAATAATTTAATTTTGTATTTAATTTTCTTTGGATAGGCGTATCAAATTTTCGAGGTTCTTTGCAAAGTTGGTAAGAATCACGATTTTTCAGGCGGACTTGTAATTGGAGGAAAAGTGGGTGTAACATAAACAATTAATTAACTAAAGAACTTGATGTTCTAATTAGAACTTGAAAGAGGAGCAAGAGCGAATTCAAAAGACAAATATTTTAGTTTGCACTCCGGGACGTCTTCTCCAGCACATGGATCAAACAGCTCACTTCTACTGTGACAATTTGCAACTACTGGGTAACGCAATAAAATCTTAATTAATTCATTAATTAGTTAAATGGCAGTCATTATTATTATGCTTATTCTTATTAGTTTTGGATGAAGCGGATCGGATTTTGGATTTGGGGTTTTCTCATGCAATCAATGCAATTATTGAGAATTTGCCCAAGAAAAGGCAAACCCTTCTTTTTTCAGCGACGCAGACGAGGTAAACGCGTCCAGATTGTAAATTTATTTATTATCTTAATTAATAATAGGTCTGTTCGGGATTTGGCGAGATTGAGTCTGAGGGATCCTGAATACGTGTCTGTTCATGAAAACGCTCGCTTTAGCACGCCACATCAGCTGAAACAAGTGAGTAAAAGGGATCATTAATTAATTAACTTATTTTTCTTGTTGTTTTTAGAAATATATTGTCTGCGATTTGCCTGAAAAATTAAACGTTCTCTTTTCGTTTTTGAAAAGTCACACCAAACTGAAATTGCTCATATTTTTATCAAGTTGCAAACAGGTATGACTTGGGGGAGGGAGATTCTGTACCGCGATCAATCACGTTCTAATGCAGGTGAAATTTGTCTATGAAACGTTTCGTCGACTGAGACCCGGATTACCGATCATGGCCCTTTACGGAAGACAAAAGCAATTGAAGAGAATGGCAATTTACGAAGACTTTTGCCGGCGAAGTGCTGCTGCACTATTTGCCACAGATGTAGCAGCGCGAGGCCTTGGCAAGACAAAGAGAATCAGAGAAAATAATCATTGACATATGTATGTACCAGATTTTCCCGCCGTTCATTGGGTTGTTCAAGTAGACTGTCCCGAAAATGTTGACACCTATATTCATAGAGTTGGCAGGACTGCTAGGTGCTTGGATAGTCGGATTCTAATTTAGATTTGAATTTGAACGAGGTAATTATGCTTTAGATATGAAAAAGATGGTCAAGCTTTATTAATTCTTATGCCTTCGGAATCGGAAGGAATGCTCAAGGTATCCTATTTCTTTATTGACTATTATTTTTGATTAATTGATGAGTCGATTTTGAAGGTTCTTGAAGAAAAACGAATTCCTATTGAAGAAATTCAGTCAGAAACATTCAAATATAATTCCTATTGATTTATGTTGATGAACTAGGATTAATCCTAAAAAGGTTTTTTCCGTGACGTCAAAATTGGCTGCGTTTTGCGCGCAGGACACCGAAATGAAGCACTGGGCACAGAGAGTATGTATTGAGGATTGTTTGCATCTCTAATTAGCTTTGCAATATCTAGACTTTTGTTACGTATTTGAAATCCGTTTATCTTCAATCAAATAAGGACATTTTTAATATTGAAAAATTGCCAACTGACGAATTTGCTTTGTGAGTTACGTTTGTTTTTGAATATAATGCTATTAATTTTAATTTTTATATAGGTCACTTGGACTGTCAGCTGCTCCAAAAATTCGATTTAAAAAGGTAATGTTTTTTAGAATGAATAGTAGAACATAATCGAACTTTTCTAGGAGTCCACTAGGCACGATGTCTGTAAATTTGATTTTTGTGGTGACGACGACGATGAGGAAGACGATGAGGATACGGAACTTTTAAAATTGAAGCCGGTCTCAGCCACTGAACTTACAGAAACTGAAGACTTCTTTGATGATGATGAGCCTCCCAGAGACAACGTCAGGAAGAAGACGAAAGGAAGTGCTATCAAAGCTGTCACACGTGTTCAAGCGGCGAAGAAATTAAAACGAAAACGTGTACAGTTAAATACAAAGATTGTTTTTGATGAAGAGGGACAGGTAAGAGATGTAGCATCGCTGCATTTATTTATTTATGTTTATAATAGGTTTTGATGGAAATGAAATGTGGTGGCGAAGAAGACAGCGGTGGTATTGATGTTGCAGAGGCGGAGAGCGGTTTGAGGAAAGCGGATCGAGATGACGTGGACAGAGAGAGGGAAAGAGTCAAGGCAAAACATAAGGTAAGAAGTGTAAATGAACGAGTGAATAAATTATTATAATTAATTAACTTGGGTTGGCAGGCTCAGAAGAAAAGAAAGAGAAGGCACGATAATAGTGATAACGATGAAGAAAAAGAAACCTCCGGGTAATGTGATTATAAAATTGATAAATTAATAAATTATTGATCAATTTTTGAAGTAGTAAAAAGAAATTGGTGTCGTCGGATGAAGGCAATCTTGAGCAGCTAGCACTCAAACTATTATCCAATACTTGAATTTATTACCAGTATCGATTCGTTGACGTTTTTCCTAATCCGGGGACGCTCGACAGGAATTCCCGACTGCGGGCTCGGAGAAAGAATCAAGAAGAGGAATGTCTCAACAACCTCGCGTGGTAAAGCGAATGCAGCGTCAACCCGGTGAGACAGAAAACGAAATCGCAAGCACCGAGCAAACGTTTGGGTCCGCGCGTGCCTAGGAGTCGACGTGGCAAGTTTCGTTGACCTTCGAGGAGGTAAGAGCCAATGGGAATCGATCGATAGAAACTAAGCGAATGCCCACGATCGTATTACGAGCCGATTTCTTCGCTTTTCGCGCTCAGGTTTCGACGAGAATCTGAAAGAGGTCGCCGTCAACGTCAGCGCGCCTGATGCGAGCGTTGCCGTGACGCGAAAAATCGCACTATTCAATGCATTCGTTCGAGTAGGCACCGCCCACGCATCTGCTATCGACGTCGTTTTTCTTTACGCGCTTGGCGTAGTTCTTGCAACGATCTCGAATAGACGCCGTCGATCAATATTGTATTGACGAGTTTCTCGTTAGGTAAACGGGTTGGGCGCCTGTTCGATTTAGCGAGATTTTGTGTGTTTGTGCGCGCGCGTTAGCATACGAAAGTGTCTCGTTCACGGAAATAAAGCGGTTCGCGCGGGCGCGATACGATCGCTACGATATCTGCTCAATTCGAGAGCCTTCTTTGATCTTCTTCTTCAAATGAAAATCGATTTGTTCGTGATGAAGTAAGCCGGCCGAGAGAAAATTTCAAAATATTTTCCACCAATTATCTTCGATACTTAGATCTCTTGATACTTTGGATTCGAGACCGGTGGAGCGAGTGCAAGCTCTCAGATTGGTTCGCAAGGTGAGACGTTTGTACAGGAAGTCAAATGATTTCTGACGTCATAAATCAGGTTTTGAGTGTTTGTCCTGATTTGATGCCGCGCTCTTTGACTGTGAGTCTCGTGGCGGCGGCGGAGGGATTCAGCCATGATGATAAAATGGCTGGTGCTGCCTTGGAAACGCTCGCTGAACTAGGTTCATCTAATAAATCGATGCTAATTAATGGATAATTAGTATTGATTCTAGCGCTTCTCAATCCGTCAATTGTTGCGTTTCATCGTGGATTCAAAGCAATTCTTCGTGGCGTTATAGAGTGCCAAGTAAGAGAGTACATAGTCCCTGTGTTCTTTTTTTAATTAAATACATAATGAAATAGTCTGCAGCCATGACCGAGTCTCTCCTCTGCACGATTCTCTATCTTCTCAATCATCCCCAAACGCGTTGCTACATTCGTCCTCACACAGATCTGGAGGTATGCAATATGTTATCCATATAATATTAAATTGGGTTTATATTGTATTCATGAAGACAATTGTTGCTCCGTTTACTGATCTTCATTATCGACACAGACCTGAAACTGGTCCTCAACAAGAAAACAAGTAATTTATATTCGCTATTTATTTATTTATTTATTATCTAATACTAAACAATGATTAGGGAAGATCATCAAGTTCATTTATTTTCAGCTCGAACGGCTGTCGTTACAATGCTTCGCTGTTGGGCTGGTCAGTGTGACCACGCCCCTCTTTAATTAATTAGAATGCATTATCATTGCTTTAGGATTGGTTTGTTTCTGTGATCCGAGTGGGTGGGGAATAAGCTCCTTCGTGGGCGTGTTGCAATTGCCGTGTTCTCTTGTGCAGGTAACAATAAAATAATTCACTAGAAACAGAAACAATATAACTAGTTAATAATTGTTATTTTTAGAGAAATATAATGGAAGTATTGTTTGACTTGTTCAAATTGAACATTCCCGAATGGACAGACGATTTCGACGCAGCGCTCGCGAGCACCGGTATATTGTTATAATTGTCTAGTATCATTTTAGTAATTCTTTCTTCTTCTTCAAGATCCTCGTAGAAAAAGTGAATTGTGGCGACTCGAAGAGGAGTGGGTGATTGAAGAGGCAAAGCACATCCTACCAAAACTCACCAAAGGACGGTCAGAAATTTAAATAAATAATTAAATGTATAATTCATCTGCTTCTTTAGCACTAATTTATTAACTTGCTATCTTGCTCTTCTGCTAACGACGTTTATAAACGCCGGTCTTCTAGAAGTGAAGCACATATGCACTTTTTCCTCCAGTGACGTCACCTATTTTCACTTTCTCACAGAAATTAGTAATTGCGGCTAAATCGGAAGACAAGTTAATTTCGACTCAAGCGACTATTCTTCTAGGAGAATTATTACATCTAGTGAACATATTATAATAATTGTTTATAGATAGAGATAGAATTTCGTATATGTAGGCTAACAAAATTCTGCCACCTGAATATGCAGCCCAGACGCACTGCCTTCCCTCTCTCATGGAAGTTGCTACGTCATTTCAATCAAGTCCAGCCGAAAGGAAGTGGGTCGTGCTGATAGATTGACTTATGCTGATTGGTTTTTTTTAGTAAAGCAAGCGCTGTCGTTAGTTGTCTTGAAAAATTGCATCAGAAACGGAAAGCGAGGCCTTGGCCGAATAGTTTGTACTTGCAATTGACGCTGAGACACGTGAGAGGGAGAAAAATAATCAGCAAAAATTATCGAGTCATTAAAATATTTCAGTCGGGATGTTTCGAGCTGAAGGATGAATCCGTTACACTGTATCGACCGTCAGTTCAACATGTTCCATCAAAAGTGAAAATATATAAAATAGCGTGATAATTATACGTTATAATTATTGCTATTTTTGTTAGGATAGCGATGAGGTCATGCTTGAAACGTTGTTGAGAGATTCGCTGGTGAGAATCACTACTGTGTCTTCAGATTCAGATGAAGCGGGCAACGATTAATTAATTAATTAAATAGGTTTTGAGCACAAAAGATTACACTCAGTGGAATTGGGATGTCATATCGACATTGCTCAAGGCATACATACAATACATAGATCAAGTAATCAGACCTATGATCAACATTTTTAGTCTCCACGAATTACCATGAAGAAGCTCGAAGAAACGTCTACAACGAAGTTGATCCATTTCTCTTTTTTCTTTATCTATTGATCGATTAACTGACTTAGATTTACCAAGCGTCTTTGCTACTTTTATAAGCCGAGCAGCGGGCTCTTTTCCACAATCGAACTGACGCGTGAGAACGTGCAGAGATATTCGTCCGTTGGAGCCCAGCTGATGCACTTTGTTTTGACGGGAGACGAAGGCGTCAAATACTTAATGGACATACTATTGGAAATAAAAGAACATCTTGCAAAAGTGGCCAACTTATTCTGCGTGATAGAGAACGTATTTATATTTATTTTTTTATTATAGATTTGTGATCAAGGAAGTCAGCCCGATTCGTCTCATCATCATCATCATTATTCTCATCAGGATGGCTTCTCTCTATTCGCCGTCTCTCACACCATGACACGGGACTACTTTCTTCTCATTGGCCACCTTTCGTCCAATCTCGCTGGACTTCAAATCCTCAAAAAGACGAACATTTTTAATTAGTGAGATTGTCGCTTTGAATGTCCATGATGAATTATTTACTTTTTTCTTAGTTTTCTGACTTTGTGTGATCACTTGCACAGGCGAGACATCAATCAACTTGTGCTGACGAGCTTGGACTACAGTCAAGATGCATTGTGTAGAGTCGTTCTATCGAAACAGCTCACATTCATTGACATGGTAATCGATTGATCGATAGCGACTCCTTTCATGAACTAATTATTCCTAATAGCCGACTCGCAAATATGCTACAATGTATATGCGCGTTCTATTGCGTGCACGTCTTCCCGCTTTCAAGGACTGGGGAATTCCTCTAATCATCACTCAAGTAATTGATTAATTTTTTATATTTTTATCTTATGCTTTTGTGTAGCTCTACGATCCTGACGAGTCGATTAGCAATGATGCTCTCGATATTCTGGATGAAGCCTGTGACGTTCCTGTATGATGGCGTATTATCTCTTTTATGTAGCGAATCATGATGTATGTGTCTATTTATTTAGTCTTATTGTAGCACAGTTGTGCTCAATTTTCCTGCTCTTCTTCATCTTGGACCGCGAGGGACTTCATTATTAACAAGGTATTGAATTGATGGTGTATATTGAGAATGCTGTTTTTAGAATTTTTATTATTAGATTTTTGTCAGCCAATAGGGGTCTTTGGCTTTTAAAGGGATCCGACTTCATTGATCAAGAAATGGATAAATGGCTTACTGTATTGAATCGTAAATAATTAATTTGAAAAAAGACTAATACCAATACTTAGGATTTCAACAAGCGTTACGTTGGCGTGGTAGAACAAAGGCTTTCCTCATTTCTCTCTTCCTATTGGCCATCGACGGAAGGAGTCTACACAAGAAGAAGTCAATTTCGGTTGGCAATACATAATCAATAAAAATTCTTAATCGTTTTAATTTTTGCTTAGATCGTACAGTAATTATGATATGTCCGTACCCGTGCACTTCTATGGGCAATTAGTTCAGCTCAAGGACGGCTGCCAACTTCTTCAGCAAAAGGTAAATTGAAAATAAATCATTATCAAGATAATTAAGAGCTTGATGAAATAAGCGTCATCTCGATTATCTCATCGAGTCATTGGATCAGCCATCTTTAGGCCAAGAACACGTTTTAGAGAAGAAAGCCGCTCTTTGGGCTCTGGTACACTGAAGCAATATGCAGTGGATAAATATTTCATTATTATTTAGGGTCACATTGGAACGTCTCATTGGGGCATGCAGATGCTATCAACTCGCGATATAGTCGAAAAGATAGTAAGAGTTGCCGAGAAAAGTCAAGTGATGTCACTGAAAGGGTAAAATCGAATTGACCGATAAGAATCTGTCATCTACATATAAATGTATTCGTAGCACGGCCTATTATTGCCTCTGTCTTTTGGCTCGAACAAAATTAGGCGCCGATTGTCTGCGCGACTTAGATTGGCTGCCAGTTTGCCATGCCAGCAACAACACGTGGCCCATCCTTGAAACGAGAACGGCGGCGGCGAGTCAAAGAGATTCTGAAGTGTTTTCCGACGAAGATGCGACCAGCATCTTTTTGGATGAGAGCGTGGAGCGACGGAGAGGAAGTCTCGGAACCGTTTTAGAATCGAAATCCCTAGTGCATTTTACGAAACGACCAAGAACGCTGACTGAGCAGAAGCAGTTGAGAAGTTTGGCGGAGTGGAAGGAGGAGAAGGTGACGCTATCCGGGAGACGATCCAATCGGCCTGGAGTCTTGATGACGGAAGCAGAGAAACAGGCGAAGTGAGTTCTAGCGTTGGATTGGGTTAAAATAATTGACATTTTTAGCATGAAATGGTTTTCTCGTCGCGCTTCATATACTGAAGTCATTACGGGAAGCGAGGAAGAGGCAGGAGGAAGGATAGGTAATGGAGGGCCTGGAGGAAGTGATGAGCGCAATATTTCATCGCAAACAAATGGTCAACGTGGTCAACCCAATTTTATTGATTTCATTGGCGTTGTATTGCCGAAAGATCTCAACTCATTCTACATGGTAAAAAACGAAAAAATTCGCCTAGATTTATTTGAATATTTTTATCGAATTTTAAGGTTTCTCCTTGTGGCTATGAAGGGTCGTGGCCGAGCGCTTTTCCACCAGAAATCGACGTGAAATTTGTAGATCGTTTAGAGAAGAAGAAGAGCGCGGTGGCATTGGATCAAAACGATGCAAATAGTGAAGATACCGATTGCAGCGATTGCAGCGCGAGCAGCAGCAAATCAAAAAATCCATCCACGTCAGAACCAACAAGTGAACAGATTCGAAAAGAATTGATTCGATTGGTTGGCTGCCTTGGAACGTCGGTAGGAAGTCGAGCAACGCAGCAAGGCCTCATGCTGTATAATATTATTTACACGCAAATTTTTTTATTAATTTCTTCTTTCTCTTTCTCTTTAGATTGAAGGATCGGCATCCCAGAATTTTTACGAAGCCGTCTGTATTTGTTGATATATTAGAAATTCTTTCTTCTTATCATTTCAGCTTTGGAGCTCGTCGGTTTTGTTACGCCCTATTTGATATCGATTTCAACGCTGTAAGGTTTAGATACGTTGCTAATTAACAATGAATTAAATGATTTGATTTCGCCTAGTTCGTTCTTCCTCAAGACGCCGTCGCCTCGCCCAGCCCCTCTCCTGCATCGTCTTTGTTATCGTTACATAGCAACGGTGACGTAAAAGACGCGCTGTCACAGAAACGAAAGCGCATGACTACCCCAGAAATGTTGAAGACAGTGAAAGAAGAAAAATAGAAAACGATAATTTTTTGTTCATAAAAATGTATTTTATTGCACAATCATCACAGCTGTAGAGGAGAATTTCTCGTGGAGAAGAATTTTGATACAGTAGTAACCTAGACGTCATATAATTGCACGACAAATGCAATTTAGTGCAAAATGAAAAGGAATAAACTGACGTGACGTCATCGGAGACGCGCACGCGAAATGAACTTCCGCGACGTTTTTGCGCGACAGATCGGGCTCGATCCGCCGTGGGCTTTGCCTCGTTGCGTCGAGGATCGGAAGACGCGTAGCATAGACCTAAGCAAGACAAAGGACGTGCAAATTTATCACACGAAAGGCGTCCTCTGTCTCGATCTCGATCCCGTCGACGCCAGATAGTAGGCCGAAGCGAATTCTTGCTCGCGCGCGACTCGAATTTATTTGCCAGCTTATTATCTGGCGGCGCGGACGCGGCAATAGCGATCTACGACACGAGAAACGTGCGCGGCGAGAAAACATTCAAAGCCGAAGTCGAATACACGATTCCGGGAAAGTAAGTCATGATAGTGCGATGCTAAAAACTCCACTATTCGCGTTGAATGTTTTTAGACGACCTCCGGGACATAATTATAGCGTCAATTCGATTCAGTGGTATCCCCATGATACAGGAATGTTTATTAGCAGTTCATCTGACAAGTCATTAAAAATTTGGGATGCCAATAGACTCATGGTAAAGAGACGCAAGGAAAGAAAATATGATTAGCTTTACAAGTTGTGACTACTAAAGGTTGCTGAGCAATTTCTATTTTCTGGTCCAGTCTACTGTCATCACTTGTCACCGGTGCCAAGCAAAAGTTGTCTTATAGCAGGTATTGATTTTTGTGATCGTTTAATTAATTATGCTTTTGCTGTATTTTTTATGATTAGTTGGTAGTGAGGAAACGTTTGTGACGTTGTGCGATATAAAATCGGGCTCTCAGACTCACATACTGAGAGGCCACGACGATTCTGTCCAATCGGTGTGCTGGTCACCGAGAAACGAATATTTTCTGCTCTCCGGAGGGTGAGAGAGAATGCATTGAATTTTAGAATATTATTATTATTATTATTATTATTGACAGTTGTGACAACCGCATATTATTATGGGACATTAGAAAATCCAAGAGCTGTTTAGCGTCATTGGACCAATACAATGGTAAAAAAGCAAGTGACAATCCCTCTCTTGGTATAAGAAAAAAAGCCTATATATTTAGTCAATGTAATAATTTTTTATTACTTTAGGTTGCATTGCTCATAATGGTGGAGTAAATGGTCTTCACTTTCTCCCGGATGGTCTGCATCTTCTAAGCTATGGAACAGATCATCGAATTCGGCTCTGGGACGTTTACTCCTTCAAAAATACTCTAGTAAGATTTTAATTAATCTAATATAATAATAATTTTATAGAAAATTATAGGTGAACTATGGGAGAGTAAAAAATCCTGGATGGAAGAAGCATTGCCAGTTGGCCGTGTCTTCCTGCCAAAATCCGGGTTACGTTTTTGTGCCAAGCACAACGTCAATACAAGTCTTTGATATTCATCGCGGTAAAAAGATTAAGCTTCTAAAGGGTCATTTCAACGCGGTGAATTGCTGTATATTCAACTCTAATAAACAGGTAGAGTTTATCTATAGGATTAGCTAATTAGAATTTCAATATTTTTATAGGAACTATTTAGTGGAAGCGTAGACTGTAATATATTAGTTTGGGACGCCAAATCTGCTGATTCCGATTCTACAGTGAGATATCAATTAAATTATATTTCTCAATCGATTCTATGGGCTGTTTCTATAGCCTGAAAAAGAAGAGAATCTGCACCAGCCCAACCCTTTTTTTGGAGACACGTGGAGCGACGATGATGAGGACTAATATAGTGCACGCGTGGACGACCATCACGTGCGATGGCGCGTTCGACGTTAGGGAATTAAGAGCGTGCCCGTATAAGAAGAATCGCCCTCTTCACGCCCACTCGACCATGACGCTGTTCCACCTTCTTCTCTTCGTTCTTTTATCATTCTTTTGTGGAATTAGATCGCACGAACTTGATTTGAACGGTCCGCACACAGCTGGAAGCGAATTTCGAACAGAATTCTACGTTGGGGGCGTGCCAGTTCGACTCGCGTCCGAATCGGCGACCCTACGAAACAAGAAAGCATCGATGAATGACACCCTTCGCTGCTTCGACATCGTCCGAAGCAAAAACACGTCAAAAAGCGCTCTGGGCGACGTAATCGCGTGGTCACGTGATCCACCCATTGAGGTGAGGTCAGACGAGCCGAATCGGCTTCGCTTTTCGAATTTCACGAACGCGAGCGACGCGATCGATTACATAAAGACCCTTCGATATCGATGCAACGTCACGCAATGCCCCGAAAACGACGAAAGCCGTCTTCACTTCAGGAAGTGCGACGAGGGGCGTGGCCTATTAGGAACCGCTCTCATATGGATAACAGATCGACCTAAAGTGACGTCGACGACAGAACGCGTTCGATTTGTAGAGCAAGACGATCCAGTGGCGATTGGGACGAACGTTAGCGTTAGTGCGAATAGGCGGTCGGGAATACGTTTCGTTCATATTCGTCTCGAAAATATTTCGGATGGAAATAACGAGGATTTGATATTTGGAAATAATAGTTCGTTTTTCAATGTGACGTTGACGAGGACAAGACAAAGGGATGGCCTTGCTATTGTGGCGACATTTCGCGCATATGGAAGTGAGAAAGATTGTGTTGAAATATTGAAAAATCTCTCGTATTCTAATGCTGCTAAGGAGCCCAATGCAACAGAGCGAATTGTGCGAATAATTGTCAATAATGGAAAATTCAGCAGTCTTCCTTTTGATCTCAAAATTGATGTTCAACTTACGAATGACAACAAATTGAAAATAAGTCAAATTCCAACTGAAATTTACCGAAATTTCACCGGTGAAAATCGAGTTATAAATCTGGCCGAATCAGCACTTTTGACTCGATCAGATCCCACTGACGAGTTTCCCGTCTATCGCGGTTATGTGTCACTAAACTACACTGATTCCACGTGGCTACGAGATCCCCTAACCAATTTGACGTGTCACTCAAAGACGACAACGCACGCCAAACTGTCCGCGTGCACAAACTTGAATTCAGTTGTCGATTTAGTATCAAAAGCTGCTCTGTTTGGGCCGCACATGAGTATGCACGATGGAATATCGTACATTGAGTTCGCAAAAGCGAACTTTTTTGCTACGCTTGGCTCTAATCAATTTCCGGTATCGGCTCCTTGGGCGTTCACTTTTTGGATTAAGTTTGGTTCCGTTGATAATTTTCTCAGTATGGAAATGAAAGATTCGACTTTGGTGTTTGCTGCTAAAGTCGACTTGAGGAAGTTTGAATTGAAATACTTTTCACGAAATGGATTGGAAGTCAATGTCACGTTTGATTTTGGATTGCAAGAATTTGACCTTAACGCGTGGCAAAATTTTATTCTTTCCAACGACGGAACGGACATAAAACTATTTGCAAATGGCAACCACATCAAGGTTAATAAATATATAAATATTATTAATAATTACAGAGTTTTAACTATTTATTTTAGAGTGATGCGGTTCTGACTGCTATGCGTTATGCTAGTGGAAGCGTTCGACTGTTCGCTGGAGTGGGAAATGACGCATCGCTTCTCTTATCCAGTTTTTCTGTCATAGACAAATCCATCGAAACGTTGGAGGCAAGATGCATATTCGGCTGTGAAGAACAACTTCATATTAATGAAGACAGGATATCGTCAGAGGCTTTAGAAGAACTCAAGGTAAAAAACACTGCTCGAAGAATCAATTATAGAGTAACGTGATTGATTTAGCCTTTTCTCATTGACGGAGGCCAAAGCATTACTGCTTCTGGCCCTGCTTCGCTCTCGTCCTATACATCTCTACTGCGCAGTCTTCAGTACGTCAATTTTGCCGCAAATCCGAACCAATCCCCACGGCAAATTAATTTCCAAGTATCGGACACAAAATACCACGTGTCCCACACAACCCATCTGATGCACCTGTGCAATAAATGCGGCAGCAACGTGACGTGCGTTATTAATGCGAATAACTCTCCTGAATGCCAATGCTCGTCGCCTGATCTTCATTATGACAGTGTCGCAACGCAGTGTTTGCCACCTGACAATTGCAGTCGCTGTCCTGATAGATCCCAATGCATTCGAATTCGACCAACTCACGTTCGCTGTAAATGCGAGCTTGGTTTTGCCATGAGCGAAAATATGGAGTGCATCAACGTGGATGACTGCCTAAGAGATGAGTGTCAAAACGGTGCCACTTGCGTCGATAAAGTGAACGGATATGAGTGTCAGTGCCCCGACTACTATTCCGGAACATTTTGCGAGCAAAACAACGATCCATGCAACGGAGACGTGTGTCAAAATAATGGCACCTGCTCTCGTGACAATAGCAAGGAAAGATATAGCTGTACTAATTGCCAAAACGGTTACGGCGGAAAAAATTGCACGCAAAATCTGGGATGCCTTGCATTTCGGTGCAAGAACAACGGAACTTGTGACAACAACACTCACACGTGCTCTTGTCTCAAAGGTTTTAGCGGAGATTCTTGCCAAGAAAAAGAGAAAACTACTGCTTGTATGCTGAGAATATTTTATAATTCCACAACAATTTTCTTTCTCTTCTTAGGGACGACAACGGTGATCGTGATTGTGGTCATTTCTGGTGGAATGCTACTCGTTTTCATTGGTCTTCTTATCGTTCTCGCGGTATTCCTTATTCGAAAGAGAAAAGCGAGTGTTTTGAAAGTCGAAGGCAAGCGAAGGTAACGCTTCCTCTTACTGTATAGCATCTACTACTAATAATGATTCATTATCGTTTAGGCAACGTTTTCGATATAGCCAGTACTCGGTTGAAACTCGAGGATCGTCAATGGAAAAACGACAGAAATCCAAAACATCCTACTCCTTCGTTCAAGAAAACGAGCGTCCTATTTTAACTCATGACGAGCTGAAGAAGGATTCTCGCGCGGCAGTTCGCCGACTCTCTGTTGCTTTTGCTGATATCAGCATGGCAACGGCAACAGGAAAAGCAACGCCCATGCCACCTGGAATATTTTCCAAATCGAGACAGCTGGGCGAATTCAATACATACGGATTATACACGTACATTTATTTACAAATTAAAATCAGCTTTAATATTTTCCTTATAGGCAACGTGCAGATTCTCTTATTGGAATTGACAGTAGTGATTTTCTAACTGAAGAAGAACAAAACGAAGAGGAAAAAAGCAGAAATTATGATGAAGACGATGACGTCATAGATCATCTCCCCGGAGATGACTGTGATAACGAGAGTTCCCAATCGCTAACAAGTTTTGATCTTCCGGCCGGCACAGATGACGTCACAGACAAGGATCTTATAATTGAAGGAACGACGAGAGGAGCAAGACTCACGCTCAACTCAACAAAAGATAAATAATTAAAAATTAATTAATTAATTAATAATACTAACGTAACAGCATGATATATATCAGTGTAATTATTCTTATTTTTTTCCACGACTCCGTCACTACGTTATACCGTAATAGCATTATTGTTATTATTATTATTACTAATGCAGTGTTCAATGTTAGTGTTTTTTCACTTGCCTTTGGCTCCCTTTTGGATAGGGGGGATCCCAACGAAGACTTTCTTGATCCACAGTCAAACGAGGAGGCTTGTATTGACTTGATTTCAAATGCTCCTCTATTAATTTTGGAGTGACGCACACCACGTGCTGTCCTTTCCAATACTTCACCATATTTAGACTCTGCAGCGTACTGATAATGTCGTCTTGGGTTATCGACGTCATAACGCTAAGCCACCCATTAGCAGACTAATACCAATTAATTATTTATACACGTATATGTGCTAACCTTAAATCTTTTATTGACAGTGTTCCTTTCACTTCTCGTAGAATATTTAAAAGAACCCACGTCCAATAACTTCGGTAGCTCAATTTTCCTAAATCGGATAAAGGCTTCTCAGGTGAGCCAAAACACATTTCGATTTTCGATAATTCATAGCCTAAATAAAATAAAATTACCGGTGTGCCCTTTTCATTCAAATGATTTTTAATAGACACTCTTACTAAATGCTATCAGGAATTTTCCATAACCCTTACGCTGATACGGGGGCAAAGTCAATATACAAGCAACATTATTATTTTCTGGCGATTCCTTCTCCTACGGAAAATAACTATATAAATTAATAAATACGTAGTAACTTTACCTTAGAAAAGTATCCAACGAAATGACAGCCCTGCTTGTCGACTTCCGTTAGAACGTAAAAGAGAAAGGGTTCCACATCAAAGTAGAGGGTCTTGTGATCGAGAAACAGCTTGGCCAATAGACACATATTTTGGCAATAGACTTTGGAATCTCGACCGTCGATTTCGAACACAGACGTAGTCCCCTTGCGATAGATTTCTCGTCCAGGAGGATGCCTCCACTCACAGCTAACCTAAACGAAAAATCAATAATGACTAATCTAATCATCATTAGGAATATTTTTTTACGAGATGGTCTCTATAGGACGTTTCCAGTCTCATGTACTTGAGGCAATACTCGCAGACGTAGAGCTTGGGCTGTTTTCCGTATTCCTCAGGATACGGTGAAAAATACCAGGTGTCAATTTCAAATCGACCCATCTGTATTTTATCGATATATTTGATTTTTGTTATCTAACGATTAGATGGCCAAATTAATTAAATGGGAGCGGCCTTGGGGATCATAATATTTACAGCTTCGTGCTCTCGTTCAAGAGCTGCCGTCGTCGGATCCATTTCCGCTATGGGCTAAAGAAACGACGTAGGTGGCGAGACCGAAATTTAAAAAGGGGGCTGGGGCCCCTTTTTTTTCTTCTCACTTTTTGAACGTGATGGATTTCGTCGTGCCTTCGCTTTTGATTTCGCGTTATCTTTCGTTCCGAGAATTTTCTCGCGTCGTCCTTTGCCATTTCGGCCTTGCAACGACTTTGCACCTCCTGTCGCGACTTTGTCAGATCGATTTTGCTCGCCGGAACCCATTCGTCCATTCGACGATTGCCTAAAATTTCGATAAAAAGCTCAATTCGGCTTTTTCTGCGCGATACTTACATCCCGAATAGTGTACGTAGTATTCCAATCCCTTGTTTTCGGCCGATGTTCTGCTGTGCAACACTTCGGCCGTGTCTACGCGAGCGCATTTTAGCTCGGTTCCTCAAAAGGGGCCCACTTCTTCTTACGCCATTCCTCGTCGCTTCGCAGTACGATGTACGTTCCTCCTATTTCGACGGTTTCCTCTTTTGCTCTTTCTGCGCCTTTACGCCCCACATCTCTCCGCTTTGCTAACGGTTCCATCGCCGCCATTTTTCTTTCGTCGCGTGAGCGCGCCGTCCCGCGTCATTCTTTGATCTCAATGATCCGACAGACCGGAAAAGACATGCCGACATGATAGCAGAGCTTCTCGTCATTTTCGGAGGAGCGATCGCCGTCATAGGTAAGAGAGAAATTGAAGAAATGAACTGGTGACGTCATCTTGCCTTTGCAGGGCCCAAAAATCTCCCATCGGTAGCGAGAAAAACAGGAATTCTAGCGGGATCAATAATGAGGTAATTGAAAGCGTTTTTCGACCGAAGTAGAACATTTTTAATTTTAGAACAGTTCGGACCGGACAGCAAACAATTGAAAAATACTCAAAAGATCCAAAAGTTGCCGAGGTAATTTTCTCGCGCCATAATAGACCGTAGAATTGATTTACATCGCTTTTTAGCTTCATCAAGAAATTCGAGAGAGTTTAGAAGAACTTGAAAAGATTCAACGAAAAGTGTACATGGGAAGAATGGCATTGAAGCGACCAACTGAGTTTCTCGGTCGAGCTATTATTAGTCAGCAAAGAAAGCCAAGAACCGAAGGAGAGACTAGAATTGTTGCAGAAACAGTAAAAGATGTGCGTTCATCAATTTCTACAGGCAGGTATTAATAACCTAGATATAAAATCAATAATTTGTGCTTTTAGAGGACATGGAAGGTGGGGCTGACATAGTAGCAGAGCAGGCAATCATAAAATCAAATCTATCGAAAAAATAACTCCCTTCGTGAAATAGCACGTGATGCGTTTATATTTGAAGTGTGACTCCGCCTCCTCCTTCGCGCGCGCGTCGACCTGACAAAATGGACGACAACGTCGAAGCGAAACGCTACATAGCCGAATTCGACTTCGACGCTCGCACGCCAAAAGAGCTAGGCGTGCGCAAAGGCGACTCGGTGCTCGTAAAGCGCAAAGCGAACGGCTCGTGGCCAGACGAAACGAAATGGATGATCGCCGAGCACGAGCGAACGAAGCAATCAGGACAAGTCCCGGGCCCCTATTTCAAATTCTTCCAAAACGTCCTTCAAGCGACGCGCGAGCCGCAGCCTCCGCCACGCGAAACGAGGCCCAAACCCAAGCCGAGGCCCCTTTCGTCGTTTCGCGCGACGCCGCCGCCCGTTGCGCCGCGCGCCTCAGCAAAACCGGACTCCGATACGCCGCCGCGACCCGTCGCGCGTCGGCACACCGAAATGCCGGCGCCGATAACGCGTCGAGCGTTTTCCGATCAAGACAAACCGTTCGAGGCCCCGCCCCCTCCTGTTCCATCGCGAGGCGGATCGGTTCGACATCAGCCGCCGCCGCCGCCCGTCGTGCCGCGAGGTAGCGTGGCGATTGCGACGAAGCCGGGAAATCGCGCGGCGACGGCGGCGGCGTTGGGACGCGATTTGGGACACGATCTCTTTGATGCTCATTTTCACAAGCCCGCCTATTGCGGACATTGTGAGAACAATCGCTAATAAATATATGTATGAATAAATAATATTGCATTCATTTATCTGCGCAGGTGATGGGTTTATTTGGGGGCGTGGAAAAACGGGATTGAAGTGTGCAAGTAGGGATCATTTATTTGTTTATTAGTATTTATTTACGCGGAGTAATGAGTTGTTGTTGTTGTTCAGAATGCAAGTTTGCTTGTCATTTTGAATGCCGAGAAGAAGCTATTGCCGCGAGCCCATGCAAGGCTGATGGAGTAAAGAAAATGTATATAAATAATAAATACTGAATGCATTTCTCTTCTCTGTATTAGGATGAGGACGAAGACGATGACGACGATGACGACGATGACAATGAATACACGGACGTTTATGATGTAGATATAGCATTAATTACTGTCATTCAATATTGATTTATTTAATTTTTTGTTCTTTTTTTAGTCTCACATGGCGTGGACGGTGTCGGACGTTCAAAAATGGATGCTTGCTATCAATTTGGACGAATACGCGTCGCTCTTTCAACAGCATCAAGTTGATGGGAAAATGTTGGATCAACTAGACAACACCGGTCTCGAGGTGGACCATTATTATATATATATATATATTTAGAAATCATTTTATAAATAAATAAATTTAGAATATGGGAGTATGGGATCCTCTTCATCGTCAAATGATGATCGAAACGATCAACGAATTGTGCAGGGGATCACCTATGCCACCGGTGGTAACCATGACAATAACTCGCTTATTAATCATATATAGAGAGAGTGACACTGAATGTTTCTTTCAATAGAGGCCGCCTGTCGACGTTCAGCTGTCACCCGTGGCTGATCTCCCAGATGGATATCGAGTGCCAATGCGTGAGATTTCAGGTCCAAGGCCAGCAAAAAACAAAAGGATGTCAGCTGCATCTTTGTTCAGCTTAGGAACGAGTATGTCATCTCGTGATTACTGTTTCAATAATGGATTGATGAACGGTTTTTTATATATAGAGGTGACTCAGGATCGCCATGTGAACGGTCACAATTTCAAGGTGCACTCGTACGCGTCGTTGACTTGGTGCGACAAGTGTCGCAAGTTCTTGTGGGGTCTCATTCGTCAAGGAATGCAATGCAGAAGTAAAAGAAAATCAATAAAATCCAATCGATAAACATAAGCAATCTTGTTCTTGAAGCTTGTGGCTACAATTGTCACAGACATTGCATGACAACGGAAACTCCCTATTGCACTCCAAAGAAGAGAGCACTACCAAAGGGTGCAATTTGTGTGGGCGTGTCACTACTATTTCATTATTATTGATTTCTTTTAGCTGCTATTTTTGGCTTTGAATTGGACGAAGTGATGAAGGATCCGAGCGAAGAGGGCGTTCCTCTGGTAGTTAAAAAATGCATTGAAGCCGTAGAAGCAAGAGGTGAATTTAGTCCGCGTGACGCGTCAAAAAAATTAACTCTCTCTTTTCTAGGCCTAAATTCGGAAGGTATCTATCGCTTGAGTGCCAGTCAAACGGACGTGAATCAGCTCAAGCAACTTTTCGATTCGGGTTTTTACATACTATGTATTACGCTTGTGTCGTTGTTGATTTTTTGATTTCATAGCTATGAACGATTACAGTCGAATCAGTTTGCATGATCCGCTATGGAATGACATCAACGCCGCGTCCGGGTGTCTCAAACTCTTCTTCAGAGAACTTCCCACTCCGCTGTTTACCTACAATTGCTACGACGCTTTTATCTCTGCAGTTTCAGGTGACCTCTTATCTAGACAATCGCGCTCTCATTTATTTATTTATTTTTGCTCTGCTATCTTTAGTGTCTGTCCCGGATGTGGATAAGTATTCTCGTATAATGGAAATAGTGAGTCGACTTCCGGAAAAGAATCAAAGCGTTCTCAACGTTCTTATGAGACACTTGACTCTGTGAGGGGGAATGTGGAGAAAATTAGTATTGTCATATAATTATTTATATTTTTAGAGTTGCTCAAAATGAAACAATAAACAAAATGCCCGTGCACAATTTGGCCGTCGTTTTTGGGCCGACGTTGATTCGTCCAAAACCGGAAGACGTCATGTAATGAACGCGAGTTATTGATTCTATCATTCTATTTGTGCCTCGTCTCTATTGCATGTGTAGGAAATCCATAACAAATAGTAGCTCTCACATTGCTCTTGTCGAAATCTTACTCAAACATGGAAAATGGGGACAAGACGAAGGCGAAGACGGTCCATAGCCGATATATCAATACATATATGATCATATCTAAAAGTCCACAACTTTCTAGAAACGGACGCTCTCTACGAACCCCCAGCCGACATCATAGCACGACACAAAGCACTGAGAGAACAACGAAAAGCGAAAAGTAAATACGCAATATAATAATAGAAGAATAATTGTTAACGTCCTTCAGTCCCAGGCGAACGTGTCCCTCCCCCGAGACCTCCAAAGAGCGGAAGAAGAGACAGCTCAAGCGGCGGCGGTGGAACCGGCGGCGGCGGCGGCGGCAGCGTCACTGAATCTCAGTCTTTCGACTTACAAGACGCTCCGTGGTATTGGGGAAATATTTCGCGGTGAGTCAGCATCTCAGAGACGCAGCGCATAGATTCTAATTCTCCACGGGGCATTGAGTGTAGAGAGGAAGTTCAGGATAAAATGCGCGACATGCCAGACGGGTCGTTTCTCGTCAGAGATTCGACAAACTCTTCCGGTGAATACACGCTCACTGTCAGGTGAGATAAATTCGTCAATAACTTTATATATGTCTTTCGTATAATTGGATCTATATAGAAAGGGTGGCATGAATAAATTGATTCGTATTCGTCGAGAAAAGAATCTCTACGGCTTTTCGCTTCCTCTCACATTTCATTCGGTTATCGATCTCATTATGTATTATCGACGTCACTCCATGGCCTCCTATAATCCGTCGCTCAATATCTTTCTAAGTAATCCAATTTCAAAATTTGTCGCCGTAAGATTTGCGCTACCGAGTGGAAATATTCCAATGGGGAGATTTTTCGGTTTAGGATCAAGATGGAGACGGAGACGGCGGCGATGACGTCGATTTCATGGTGGAACAATTGTGGATTGCTACAGACGGTTTTGATCAGAAAAACGCCGAATTTCAAGTGGAAGTGGATCGGCTTGAACGAACACAACACGTTCGAACGATGATGACCAAATTAGATGTTGATTTTTTGAAGTGCCTATCTCATAGGAAATGATGCTGTGCGAGAAGAAGCAGGCTGCTCAAAAAGAAATCTATCAGATTTTATCCGAGCAGCAAAAACTTCAAGAACAGATGATGAGTCACGTGACTGATAGAGATAGGCAGAGGTACGGAAATGGATGAGTAAGTGATGTTGCCCACGCCGCTATAATGTTTTGTTTTCTTAGACTGACGGATAATAAGAGTTACGTTTGGAAACGGATGGTAGCGAGTCAAGACAGTTTGAGAAAGCTCACACGAGCCTTTGAGGAATTGGAGAAAAAGGCTGACCAGACGATTTATAGACGAGAGGAAATCAAATCTCAAATTATTCATTTCGCCGAAGACAAAGAGAGATACACCATGTAATAAATAATTTCTAGTTACTTTGGAATACTCGCGTATGCGAGAGAGAGTCTTCTCTCCTTTCTCCTAGGGCTCTTTCTCAAATCATGTCGCGCGACGACATCAATAAACGATTATATGAGAAAAAACGACAGGAGCGCGGAATGGAGAGCTTATATCAATCGCCGTCGGAAATGAAAGATCGATACAAGTCGCCGCGTTTAGCGTCGTCGCTTGCCACGTTCGAGATGTATCAGGACATGATCTACACGTCGGCCGAGTAAAGAAGACAAAAACACAATATTTAATAATCAATCGCGGCAATGATAATTTAATTAAGGGAAGTCCAGGCTGAGTGGCTTGGCATAGTTGGTGCGGGAAGAGACGGAGGAGAGAGTAGTAGCGTTCCATCTCCTACTACTCCCATTTCACCACGCCCACTTCCTGACATTGGGCTTCCTCGCATGGGACAACCTCTTCCGCCACCAAAGATGGTACTAAAATAGAACAAATTCGTCATGGAATAAAATCGTGTTCTTAGCCACGCCCTACTGCTGCTGCCGCTGCGCCGCCGCCGCCGCGACCACTTCCTCCCGCCTCTCCCGCGGTGGTGACAGCGGCAACTGTACCTCCTATTCAACTCACTCGATCCATGTGGTTTGCTGGAAACATGGATAGGTGCTGCCGCTGCTATTGGTTCTTATGTTATTTCTTATTATTCTAATTTAGAAATGTAGCAAAACAAGCACTGTCTGGCCAAAGGGACGGTACTTATCTAATACGCTCAAGAAATACGAAACCGGGAGACAATCACGTCTACACTGTGGACGTAGTGTAAGCTAATCACGTCGTACTAGTATTATGTAATTCAATGATTATTCAGCTGGTATGGGATGGAGCACATCAAAGTCTTTCAGGTGTCGGACGGTCGGCTGGGATTTCACCGCGACAAGGGCGAGTTCAATAGTCTCGACGATCTCGTCATGCACTATCAGAAAGAATCTCTCAACAAACATAATCCTAAATTGACAACGACTCTCCAATATCCATATAATGCGTGAGTCTCTTCTTCGTCGTCGTCGTCTTTTTTTCTCTTTCGCTTTTTTACTGCGGCTGCTGCGTTTTTTCATTGCCTGTAAAAGTACAGATTCTATTTTTGTGTTCGTGGTTTGGGTGAATATCAACAGAAAGGAAGTAGACTTCACATCACGTGATTCTAACGGCCACAACTCGTCGCTGCGCTTTCCGGCTCTAATCCATTCTCCTTTACTCGCTTTACCACTTGAAGTGCGCACATGATGAAGACGCAGACGGTAAGAGAGAACGTAGCGCCACGCATTCGCAAGCCCCAGCAACGCGTTTTGACTTGGGGAGAAAAAAAAAAAGCGCCATGGGCGTTGGCCACTTCCGCCATCAGAACCGTGCTCTCCTTCGACCCGAAACCGATCGAAATCGCTGTCTTTCTAGATCGCCTTTCTTCTTTTTGCGTTTGCAATCGAAACGGCATATTCTGCAGAGGTACTACTGTAATAGACTACGCTTATCGAATTAGGCGCTGGTCTGTTTGTTCTCGTTCCGCGGCGGCACAACCGGCGCGCGCATGCGTGCGCCGCGCGCACGTGTCTCATTCCCTATGAATTTAGGCCTACACGCATTCTTATAAAAATCCGTCGGATTGCACGACCGATTGCGTGTACAGCGTTATGATCTCAACCGACGGCACTCAAGCAACAATCAATCTCACTACTAATGCGGGTGGAATGGTCGCTTTGGGATTTTCGGCCGATAAACAAATGGCGAGCGCAAGAAACATACCATAATAAAGATGCTTTGATAAGAATATGTCTTAGTGGGACGACGACGTGGTTGGTTGTTACAGAAACACGTCGAACGACATCGTTGTTCTAGTGGACGCGTGGAATCCGAGTCCTCGACATACTAATAACATGGCAGATACAATCGATGCAAGTTCTTTTATGATTAATTAATTAATTAAGAGTTATTGACTTGCATGCCAACAGAATCTCGATGATACAAAGAGCAGCGGAACGTATGTAAATGGAACGCTTTCGTGTACGCTTGTGCGAAATCTCTTCACCAACCTCACACAAGACGTCAATTGGAATGATCCCTGGTATCTTTTCTATGCTTACAGCTCGAACACTGGTACAATTAGCGAGAGAATTCGCGCGTGTGCTGAACTATGAGCATGAGAATTGTAGGACCTGGGCCTGGTGGTGCTCTTCCTGTCCATACGACAAGACCAACAATTTCTGATCAAAAGATTGAAATTGCGCCAGCTACTACTGCTCCTCCTACTACTATGACTCCTACTATTGACGTATGGTGAAATGACTCTTAGTTATTAAATGCTTTTACTCTTCAGTTTAGATCGATTTTGCTCAGTGTTCCAATGACAATTATTTTTGCTATCGTAGCCCTGCAGATTGCACTGCGACCACGTGTCAATATGGCGTCATAATCAAAACCGATAGCACGAAAGCAACAATCAAACTCGCTACCACCGAAGACGGTTGGATTGCATTGGGATTTTCAGCTGACAAGGCTATGGAACGATATTCAAACAAATAATTAATTTGTATATAATGACGCATATTAACTATAGGGTGAAGATGACGTCGTTGGCTGTGCCAGATCAAGTGGAGGCGAAATCTTTATAAAAGACACTTGGAATCCAAACGGACAAAATCCTAATGTGAAAGATACTGAAAACGTATCGTATACAATTAATTAATTTGTTTGTTCTGAGTGCGTTTACTTTTAGAATATTATTACAGCAGAGAGTTTGGGAACTTTTAAAAACGGTGTACTGCAATGTCAAATTGTTCGCAATCTTGTCTCGCCCGACAAGACCCAAGATCGTGACTGGACTTCGCCATGGTATCTTCTCTATGCTTACCGTGAAGCCGCAGACGGTATATACGAGATCAATTATTCTTTTTATGCTTTTCATTGTTAAAATTAGCGACTGATGCTGGATTTCTGCAGCATAGCGCTACACCAACAATAAGTGCTAACACTGTTGTAATTTCTGCAGGCACTACCCTTGTCTTTGCCAAGGCTTGCGGTAAAAAACAGTAGAAAATAATTCTTTGCAGTTCTCAGGACTCTTTGCCTTTAGGAATTCTCCTTTTACTCGCTTGGCTGGGACAGTGGTGCTATTGAAGTGCTTGACCGTCTTTACCGTCATTTAGCCTGTCAGTCGACGGATTCAATCACATGACACAAGTGTGCGCTGTGTGTGTGTAGTGGCTGTGTGTGTGTAGTGGCTGTGTGTGTGTAGTGGCTGTGTGTGTTCGTGTGTTCCGAGCTGTGTGCACTGTCCGTATTTATATGTTTTGATGTCGTTGAATGGAATGGCGTTTTAGCATTGTTAAGTAAGCACTTCAAAGCTACAAAGCGGGTTTGAACGTCGAAGCTGTGCAGTCACAGGTATGTGCACGATCTTGTTTGCTTCCTTGTTGCTCTTTAGCCTCAATTTGTGCCTTCAACTCTCTGGTAGCGACGGCGGCACCACACACTTCACTATAGATGTATCTGTTTTGTTGGTGAGACTATAAGTAAACAAGTTGGTTAATTAATTGAGACGGCAAAAAGATCGCTGAAGTAGTACCAATTTTTGAGTCGTCATAGATCTCGTTTTTTACGTCTAGCGCATCTGAAGCGATGGTAAAGTAATACTTTGTGAAACCCCAATGAGGTCACGTACGTGTACGTACGGTCGTAGCCTAGCCTTTGCAGGACGGCAGGTCCACCGTCGCTCTGAACAAACTGCATTGGCTTTCCCGCAGCCAGCTTTTGTCTTTGCAGTTGAAATACGTGAATTAAGATTTTGAGTCTCATTCTCATTTTGCTGAAGTTGACTGCTGCCGTTGTCTGATCGACGTTCTTTATTTTAGATCGACTTCGGAAAGTGCTCTGATAGCGGAGTTTATGGCCATCAAAACCAGCCGACTGCACGCCCGCTTCATGTCTCTATTGTTCAGAGAATTTCCATATGCAAGCACCAGCAGAGTAGATAAATCAACGAGTGGCCGTTCGTTTTACTTCCTCTGACGCACGTCTTAGTTGTGCAGTCACAGGGACGCGATTTCGTTTGCTTCGGCTTCGCGAGTTTCGACGAACTAGTCGGCTAATTGTATTACCAGTTTTAGTTCTCACGTACGTCACAAATGTGCGTCAGAGCCGGGAAACAACCTCTTGCGTTTCCTTTCCCTTGAACTCAGGTACAGTACGTATATATATCCCCCACCAGGGCGCGCGCCTTGGTGTTCGGGGAATTAATTAAATATTTAAATAATTTATTTGTATGGTCAAAATGATGTGGCTTTCTGCTACTGTAAAGAAACGTTTAGTAGTGACAGCGTCGTTCTTGTTGATGCATGGAATCAGACTCAATCCCAATGGCTATGCAACGAATGAGTTGGATACGATAGGTGCGAGTCAAAAAAATTTCTACATGACATCTTATGAGAGAATTTTAATTCTTAGAATCTTGACATGGGAAAGACTATGGGATCGTACAGTAATTAAATTGCCTATTGCAATGCCAAATTGTGCGAGATCTCACAAGTGATACAGCTCAAGATCGGGATTGGATACACCTCCAGCACAGGTGAGTTAGATTAAATAATAAATGCAATATTTGTGAATTTCTATTAGGTCCTGGAAGATGTGGGTCTCTTCCAGCTCATCTTACTACGCCAGAGATAATCTCGGCAAGAATGATCGGCTGCGAAGAAAATCGGTAAGCTTTAGAGACCTTTTGAAGTTATTAGTCTGCATCTCTTTTTTTATTTTTCTTAGGGTCCTAGAATGAAGAAAAGTAAATTCAGAAATTTTATATTTTTAGCAATTTTAATATTTGAATTTTCTGTACTTTATTTGCACCCCGAAGTGCGCAAAAATGTCTTCCATCCTATAGTGTTTGAAGAAGATTGGTTTAAAATTCGTCACAGTTTTCAGAATATTTTAATTAAATTAGATGTAAAAGTAGCCGTTACACTGTATTGATTCTTGGAACGGTTCTCTCAAAAATTTAAAAATTTGAGAAGTTTTAAAAGAAGCATCTTCAATAAAGGAAATGTAAATATTTTGTATATACGGTGGCCCGTATATCCGTGTAGGGTAAACGGTTTTTCCTTGGTTTTCCTCCAAAAGCCGTGTACCCTACACGGATATACGGGGCATCAGCCAAAAGCAACACGTGTGCAGACGTCGTCGTGGAAGGCACCGGCAGGTCAATGAACGCTGCCCTACTACTAGTATGACACCACGAGAAGAGACTCTGTGCAATTTTTAAATAAATAAATAAACAAATAGTTAATAAACAAGACAAGTCTCTCTTCTTTTCCTTGCTGACGGGGTCAGACCCCGCAGCAGTTTTAGGACCCCAAAACGATTTCCTGGTATAAATCTGTTGGTAATCTATTCAGGCAGTTCTTGTGCGTGATACGTACATGTATGTGTTGACACTTAAGCCTGTTAGTACAGTACAAATGTGCGCTCTCTGCCTGGATAAGCTTCTCAGAGCATCAGGTAGGTACGTTTGAAATGTGCAAATTTCCACGACTAAAAAACACAACGAAGCACCACTGTTCACATAAGGGCTACATAAAAGAACAGCTAGAATACTACCACCGGTTAGCCAGTACATACGAAAGACTACATGTAAAGCGCGTCAAAACACGCTTCTGCATCAGAACGACGAGGATTCAAGGAACGAACTGCCCGAAGAGCATTTTCGACTGTCGCGTGGCAAGACCCCTTTCCAAACGATGCCAGTAAAACAAGGAGCGTGGGGCTGTTTTTGTGTTGAGAGGGGTCCGTCGCTGTGGCTCTTTCAATGTTTTCTATTTCGTCAAGCTCTAACCCCAGCTGGATTCCAAATTGTCTCCAATCGTTTTTGAGCTCCAACGTTTGGTCTAGCACGCCAGATAACTTGTTTGCTAGATCGCAAGGTATTCCTGCAATCTTCAAAAGAAATAAAGAGTTACCATTCATATATAGCAAATTTCCCCAAGGTAACTTGAAAGTTTCGGCTGAAGGGCAAACTCCCAGGGGTAATTTAAATGCCCCAATTAAAGATTTGCACTAAACATTAGCGCTGACGCTAACATGCCAGCTTACCCAACCACTTTACAAGTTAGAGAATGCAAGAAAGGAATGGTTGTATACTGTACAAGTGGGTCCGTCATGCAGGATGACAAGAGATAGTCATACGTACGTATTGGTTTTTACCTGCTTTTTCTCTAGTTCAATGGATTTCTTCAAAGATTCTGTAATGACGTAGTTGGTGGAGTAAATGGTAGGATTGATGTTTCCAGCTATGGCTGTCGAACAATTGGAAAAGCGAAAGTGTTCAGAATTTGGTTTTTGCTACAGATCATTTGTCAACACATAAAGCACCAATCACATCACGTAGGTTTCGTACCGGACGAGGTTGGAGCATTGCCGTTTTGTGCGATTTTACAGTAAGCTCCAGCTGCAGCGATTCAGTGGTTGATTCACTGACGTCAAAGGAGAAGGATAGCATTTCACTCTTCAAGTCTTCCTCTTTCAATATTTGAGAAAATTTGAAGGTGACTGGAACTGGAGAAACAGATGAAATCAGCTGAGCACCGTCAATGGTCTACAAAAGGCCAAATAGCTAGAGGCAAGCAAAAAGCGCACTATCTAACTTCAGCCATCCGATCAACAGTCACATGATTTTCATTGACGTTTACTCTCAGATCCAAAGCAGCAGTCCCTTTAGATGGAAAAGTTTTTGGACCCCAGAGTATTCTTCCACGTGGTTCTCGTTGTTTTTCTTGCGTTTGCATAAGCTTTATAAAACAATACTTAATTAAGCAGAAGCAAAAGGATGTCATTTGGAAAATTACCTCTGTCATTTTCGAATTTCGAGCAAAGCAATAGACGTTAATGCTCCATTCATCTAAGAAGTGCTGACTTGGGCCATACAAAATGACATATATGTCTCGGGGAATGCCATATCCCATTGCCCGCAGCACAGTTTCAGTCGCCTTCGAAAGAAAAACAAAAACTGCGAAATAGCTGAAGCTCTTAGTTCGTAGGACTGCTCTTGTGGTTGTAAAACAGTACTGATCAGAAGGCAGTTCTTCCCATGATTCAAATTTGGGAGTAGCAGAGTGTGCAATGCCCATTTCAAATTCAGGCGTCAGCTGTGCGACAGCTATACTGTGGGGAATAGAAAGCTGTAATGGTTTGAGCATTTCTCTTGCAGACACGTCGACCCGGTAAACGTTGCTCACTACCACAGCTTTATTCCCCAGAAGCAAAGGTTCCTGCTGCTCAAAGGATTGAGCAGAGCAGACTATTCTGCTTGAAACTACTGCATCTGGAGGCACATGAACTGCAACCCCCATACAAGCAGAAAATACCGTACGGCCCTCCTTTCCTACGGTGAAATCAATTTTATCCTGGAATGTTTCTAAACGTATTTAAACAGCAGTTGAATGTCGTTTACAATAAGTTAAGTTAGCAATATACCAGAAAATGATAGTGTCGGAAAAGCGCTGATTTTTGCGCTATTGAGCGGAAGTACGCTAGCATCTGCCGATGCCGATGCCGATGTCGATGCCGATGTCGATGCTGATGACCTCCTACAAAGCAGGTTCAAAGAGAACTTGGTTTTGCTTGAGTATTCTATAACCAAGACTTTGCAAGCTCGTCTTCCTTCCTTTTTAGCTGTGACGTAAGGAGACTGATCTCCCTTATTTTTGCATTTACCAGCGTTGTTCTTCCTGCCAAGTTCTTCTCAGTCATTTCAAGCTTTGTTTTCGTCTTCCTTAAGTCTTCTTGAACTTTCTCCAACTCTTCTTCTAAACTGTTGCTTCTTTCTGTTTCTTTGGTTTTAGGAATCATTAGCTGGTAGTCACTATCTACACTTCTTGAGCTGGGCGAAAGAACTTTTTCAGCTGTGCTAAGTGAATCTTTGCTTTCTGTAAAAGCGCTGGATTCATATAACGGACTACTAGCCTGTGTAGCCTGAGCAAATGAAGCACTTTCTTTTCCTACACAAGAACAAAGGATTACTGTAAAGGCCTAGACAGCGTATTGCAGTAATAAGAACAGTCTATGAAGAACGTTCTAAAGCACAAATACATATTTAACTATGTTTGCGTTGTACTCAAGGAAAACACTGCATGACTGCCAGTGCTTACCGTCAGATAACTCTATCTTCAATGGAGAGTAATACTTTTCTTCAGCAACGTAGCCCATTTCTTCAATTTCAGAAAACACAGCAGAAAAACTTGGTCTGTCTTTGTACTGCAAAAACAACTGAATGAACCTTGTAGACAATGATAGCAAGTGGTAGTACCTTTCTCCAGCAACCTTTAATTAGTCCAAACTGCTTGTCATTCAAATTGGGCGGTTGTTTAGGTACATACAAAGACCCTGGATGCATCTTCCAAATAAAACACAATATTATGTGCAACGTACATAAGTCACTATATATGATTTACTTTTTGTTTCAAAAATTCAAGAGCAAAAGAAGTTGAAACTTCAAACATTAAAATTCCTGCATATAGTTTACCATAAGCTTTTGTAGCACTGTAAGCAGCTGAATCTACCAAAGTTGTAAACGTCAGGCTTGGAGCTTGGCTCTTCGCCTGTTTCTTTTTTGGGCTCAGTCTGTTTGCCACTCAAGCGAGCATCTTTGTATGATCTAAATATTTTGCCTAGTCACTCATGTTTGTTGTATATAAGAAGAGTCAAAAGCACAGAAACGGCAGTAATATTAACCAAAAACATGACGCCTATTATAATATGTTGACCTTGCTTTGTGAAATCCGCCAACTTTTGCCATCCAGTCGTCGGTTACAAAGCAGTTTTCACAAGTCTAAAAGAACAGCAAAGACTAGTCACATTCAGAAGAAAATATAAACTTTTAAAACCAGATTATAATGAGCTATGTCATGTTCCTCTAAAAATTCCATAGCGCTGCAAATTTGTCCAATAATATCCCAAAGTTCAGCAGCCTTTACGTTTTTGTCCTTTATTGCAGACTGCAAATTGCCTGCATAAAAGGCGGTTGTTACAGTTGGCTAAAGGAAAAGCAAACTTACCAAGCCCTGGGCTCTCGTAAATGATTCGTTTTGGATATGCATACCAGGAAACTGCAACCAAGCAAAGAATGTTTCTGTGCTGAATCGTCCTTAGTAAAGAACCATAAAAAATATTAGGCTTTGAGCTGAATAACTTACAAAAGCATTTTGATCATGTTTTTAAATATGGCGCTACAACAGTGTCAAAAATCAATGGACTAATGATTAGTGATTAATGATTAGTGATTAGTGATTAGTGAACAGTGATTAATGATTAGTGAACAGTGATTAGTGAACAGTGAACAGTGATTCGTGATTAGTGAACAGTGATTAGTGAACAGTGAACAGTGAAACAGTGAACAGTGAACAGGGAACAGTGAACAGTGATTAATGATTAGTGATTAGTGATGAATGATTAGTGATTGGTGATTAGTGATTAGTGATTAGTGATTAGTGAACAGTGATTAATGATTAGTGATTAATGATTAGTGATCAGTGATTAGTGATTAGTGATTAGTGATTAGTGAACAGTGATCAGTGATTAGTGATGAATGATTAGTGATTAGTGATTAGTGATGAATGATTAGTGATTAGTGATTAGTGATTAGTGATTAGTGATTAGTGAACAGTGAACAATGATTAGTGAACAGTGAACAGTGATTAGTGATTTATGATTAGTGAACAGTGAACAATGATTAGTGATTAGTGATTAGTGATGAATGATTAGTGATTAGTGATTAGTGATTAGTGATTAGTGAACGGTGAACAGTGAATAGCGCCATAGAGAACAGTGAAAAGTAAATCGAGAGTTTGGTGCCTCATTCTCACGTCATTTGGAAACGGTAGCAACGGACATAGGACGGCACGAACAAGACGAGTTTACACTCGAATTTGCTGACAGCATCCTGACACGACTACAAAGCATGTATCGATGGGCTGTACAGCTATCATCGGTTCTACACACGTCTGAAAGCCTTGCAGGGTCAATTAGGGATTGCATCATTCTTGTGTCACAGCAAATCGAAGCCTCTCAGTCTCGTTTGGCCATTCCACCTCAGGAAGCAGGAGCAAGGGGAAGACCGAAGTTTATAATAACTCGTCAGCAGTTGGAATATCTCCTTGAAAATGATTTTTCCGTTCCAAAAATTGCGGCCATGCTAAGGGTGTCGGTTTCAACTATCAGAAGACGAATGACACATTTTGGCATCCTGGTTCAAGACTACTACACGGAAATAGATGAAAGGGCTTTGGCTTCGGAAATCGAGGACATAAAAACAAATCATCCGCAAAGCGGATATCGAATGATGCACAGCCTTTTGAAGCTGCGAGGAATACGAGTTCCCATTCACCGAGTGCGGCAAGCGTGCTTCGAGGTCGACCCTGCCGGATCAATGACAAGATGGGCGACGACGATAAGAAGGAGGTCCTATTCCGTTCCAGGACCAAACAGCTTGTGGCATATTGATGGAAATCATAAATTGATTCGGTATGAAATGTTAATTCAATTAAAGAAAAGAATTTTCTTAAGATTATTAATTCATTTACAGATGGAGAATGGTGCTACACGGAGGAATCGACGGATTCAGCAGAGTGGTAACATATCTGAATTGCTCAACGAACAACAAGGCAGAGACTGTATTCAATGCCTTTGAAAAGGCCGTAAGTGAGTACGGATTACCGTCCCGAGTTCGCAGCGATAAAGGCGGCGAAAATACTTTGGTTGGTCTATACATGCTTTCCCATCCCTCACGTGGACCAGGAAGGGGTAGTATCATAACGGGGCGCTCGGTCCACAATCAACGGATAGAAAGACTCTGGAGAGACATCTTTTATCAGGTACAGTATATAAACACTAAACAGCAGAAAAACAATCTATTTCTGAATACGTAGGTAACTTCTATGTATTACCAGATTTTTCACCACCTTGAAGACATTGAAGTTCTGGACGTGAACAACGAACGCCACGTCGTCTGCTTACACTTTGTTTTTGTGCCTCGTATTAACCGCGACTTGGAAGAGTTTAGAAGAATGTAGAACTGTCATCCACTGTCGTCGGAAAAAAATATGACACCAAACCAGTTATGGATAACTGGAATGCAGCGATTTTGTGAGGGGACATTAGGAGAGGAAATGTCGGAAGCTGACCTGGAAGAATTTGGTGTCGAACCCCACATAGAAGTTCCTGACGGCCAGTGGGAAGAAACGGAGGTAGTTGTTCCTCAAATTGTCGATTTCAACGATGAAGAAGCACTAAAAAGAATGGCAGAGGCTATAGACCCGGTATCGGATGACGGCAACTACGGAGTCAGCGTGTACTTGCGGGCATTGGAAGTGGCAGGAACTCACTGATTTGACGAATTACATACATCTTTGACATTATTTGGTATTTAGTAATCACTGTTCACTAATCACTAATCACTAATCACTAATCACTAATCATTCATCACTAATCACTGATCACTGTTCACTAATCACTAATCATTGTTCACTGTTCACTAATCACTAATCACTGTTCACTGTTCACTGTTCACTAATCACTAATCACTAATCACTAATCACTAATCATTCATCACTAATCACTAATCACTAATCATTGTTCACTGTTCACTAATCATAAATCACTAGTCACTGTTCACTGTTCACTGTTCACTAATCACTAATCACTAATCACTAATCACTAATCATTCATCACTAATCACTAATCACTAATCATTGTTCACTGTTCACTAATCATAAATCACTAGTCACTGTTCACTGTTCACTAATCATTGTTCACTGTTCACTAATCACTAATCACTAATCACTAATCACTAATCACTAATCATTCATCACTAATCACTAATCACTAATCATTCATTACTAATCACTGATCACTGTTCACTAATCACTGATCACTAATCATTAATCACTAATCATTAATCACTGTTCACTAATCACTAATCACTAATCACTAATCACCAATCACTAATCATTCATCACTAATCACTAATCATTAATCACTGTTCACTGTTCCCTGTTCACTAATCACTGTTCACTAATCACGAATCACTGTTCACTGTTCACTAATCACTGTTCACTAATCATTAATCACTGTTCACTAATCACTAATCACTAATCATTAATCACTAATCATTAGTCCATTGATTTTTGACACTGTTGTAGCGCCATAGTTCACTGTTTCACTGTTCACTGTTCACTGTTCACTAATCACTGTTCACTAATCACGAATCACTAATCATTAATCACTAATCATTAGTCAATTGATTTTTGACACTGTTGTAGCGCCATAGTTCATAGCGTGATGGAAAGAAACAGGCCGAAATCCTCGTTGGGAAAGCATCGTTTGCTGAAAACGACTATCGGAAGCATTACTTAGGCATTTCGAAACCTTCTCAAGCTGCTCCAAAGGCTGGGGAGCCTGCGTTTCTAATCCCCTATATGTAACGAGGAGACCCGTTCGGCTCCTCGCGTAAAGCACAACTGAGTATGGGCATGCGTCGCAGCGCATGCCATCACACAATAGCGTAGCTAAGAATAGCTCGAGCAGGCAGTAAGTAGATAAGTGGAGTTGTAAGGGCTAGTGTAGGCGTGCGAGTAGGTGGACAGACGCCTACCGGTCTGTCCACCTGGAACTATATAGGAGAAGGTTTTGGTTGTAGTTGGTGTGTGTGACTGTAGTGATTGATGTGAGTTTGGAAGTCGGTGTGAACAATAAAGAGATGGAAAACGAGAGTGATGGAGAGGTGTCGTTTAACCCTCAACGGTATACGGCACCCATCTATACTCAAAAGTAGCCTCGATACTCCAGACCCTCGCGCGTTAAGGGGGGTGTGGTTGGCAAGAGGGTCTGGACGCACTCTGTAGAAAGGCAGGGGCAGGCTTCCTGAGCGAGATGTCACTCCCCTCGTATATCCGTCTCCCCCGCGTAATGTGTGAGTGTTCCGTTACTGCTCCACCCGCGAATGTTGTGCCAGCACCCGTCTGAAAATGCTCGATTTTTGATTCACCCGACTACAGCTACTACTCGTCTTCTAGTAGGCTTTCTTCAATGACGACGAATTTTAGGCACCAGAAGCCGACTCGAAAAGTGCCTAGTGCAAATATTCTAGTAGCTTAGGTCTTGTCTGCCACTTTAGGACTTCGGGCGGCAACAAAAGCGTCGTCGGGCGTTAGAAAATCGAGTCCTCACGTGCAGCTTCCGGCTACTAGATGAGCTACATCTGCCCTCCTCCACACTGACCACAGCTGCTTATTCGGACAAGAAGAGGTCAAGGCAAATTAATCCCGCGTTCGTAAGCCCGTTGTCGGTGCAGGTCAGCGAGGTATAGACCCAATCTGAGACGAACGGCTCTATAACTGCAAACAGCCTAACTAAAAAGAGTGAATCAAAAATCGACAGGCTTCTGCAGCCTATCAGACGTCGATTTGAACAATAAAACGTAGTACACGCTTAGAAGTCTACGCCGGTTTGGCGTCGCAAAAGGGGCGGCTCACTTCTGCTAAACTATACGTTCGGTTGACAAAAATACCGCTTGGGACTTCATTTCGTAATGTAACTAATAGTGTGATGTAGCGAAATCAACGGACTGCTAATGAAAAACGTCGATTTCGAGCAATAGCCTTGTCTCTAGCGCGCGGTAGCGCACAACCCCCCCCCCTGAGTCACTCCCTGAGTCCAGGGAGAGTCCAGGGAGTCCAGGGGGGGTTTTTCACGAGCGCGCGCTAAGGTCTTCGATACGTCTTGAAAAATCGATAAAACGGCATTTTATCGAAGCATTCGAAGGACAGGTTGTCTTCTTTCATGGTATTCAATCGAAATTTTAACTGCGCGGTCTGAATTGTTTGCAGATTTCGAGATCGCGCGTCCTTCACTCTCGCGTCTGTTCTTCCCTCGAAGGACGGATTTTCGTTCAACATGTAAGCTAAATGTTTTCTATAATGATTGACTTTTCTTTAGCTGCATGGAACATTTTAATCCAATTTGTCGTTCATTGAATAAAATCGTCATTAGAATGGACAGCTCGAAAGCCGGCGATTCCTTGAAGAGATCTTTGCCTCTGTGGTCTCCAACGGGCCATACCCCCACGTCGAAGTCCGCTAGAGCCGATCAGCATGAACCGGCGGCACCACCTGCGAGTCCACGAGCGCGAAAATCACTTTTCGAGCCATTAAGAGCACGCTGGTCGGAAGAAGAGGACATGGCCTTGCTTAAAATAATTTCGAGCGAAAACGAGCGGTGGCCGCGAGACGCGGGCGGATTGGCGGTTTGGATCGACGCTGCTGCAAAATTGACGGCGGAGACGGGATTTCCTCGTACAGGTATAGCAAGAACATCAATGGGTCATACTATCGTCATACCATAATTATGCGACCAGCTGCATCGTGTCGAGCTCGAATCATGAAAAAATATAGATTTCGCCATAACAGCGCAATGGACGCGATGGATCTGACCGCGAATAGTTGCAGAGTTGATGAATCCCTCTATCAATTCACCCTCTGACCCGTCGTCTTGAATGACCGCAAAAATACACCGATGTAGACGAACGCGCAGAACTTCAAAACTTGGAATGACATAATCGATGTCATCCAACACTCTGTATAGAACAGCATTTCGATACGGCGGAAGTTTCTCCATAGCAACGCGACAACGAGCCATCTAAGAAAAATCGAAGATTTTACGCCTTTATACTTCTGCAATTAATTTGTTCCATTCAGAACGCTGTTTAGAAGATATCTACATAGAGTAAGAAAACATAAAGCGCTCGCGGAAAGCAAGCAATCAAAAGGATCGAACACGGCCGAGAAGTGCCGCGACTCGAAAATCGAAACGAAAGGTGCTCGAAGCTCAAAAAACAGCGAAGTGATAGGCATTAGGACACTGACCACAATCGAATCGAGAGAAACGCCAAAGTTAATAGATCCAAAGAAAAAACGCTCTTCGAAAAAACCTGAATCTGTTAGCGCGCGCTCGTGAAAAACCCCCCCTGCCCCTGAGTCTAGTCTGGAGGCCACACCCTTCGCTCGGGAGGAAGGGTCTGGCCAAACGCGCATGGTCCAAGTGTTGCATGCGGTACGCACTAAACGAATTAAGTTATTAGAGACGCTCTACGTCATAGCTTCGAGATCCCAAAAGCGAGACAACTAGGGGAGAATTGGAAAGTCTAGGCGCGGTCTAGGTGATCGTACGCAGAAGCGACGAGCTCCGCAGCTGAGGAGTTCGTCGTTTTCGCGTACTACATTGCTTTCTTTCGCGTACGATCGTCACATTTTCGCTTACGATCGCGTACGATTGGGTGGCATAAGCGTGCGATCGACCTTGATCACTCATCGCTACTCGTATAAAAACATTCGAGGGCGTAAACGGTTAGAACAGCTAATTGGTCCCTACGTCACAGACAACTCGGCCTGTGATTGGGCCGCACTCCACAGTGCGGGGTGCAACACATCCCCCCCTCCCGTTTGGCCTGACCCTATGCCACGGTCACGTGCAAGGGTCAGGTGACCTGACTACCCTGAGTCCGAGTCCCCCTGGCCAGGGGAGACCAGGGGAGGGGGGACTCCAGGGGGGTAAGTCGCGAACGCGCGCTACCACTCGCCAGAAATCGCCGAAATACGCCATCCTAGGGTTTTTTTCGACTCATTTTGTACGCAGCATGTTTTTATTGTCAATAGAACGACCATGGAGTGATTTTCACATTTCTTAGACGTTGTTTCGACGATATTTGACTTCCGCTATTCGATCGACTCTCACTCCTCGGAATTCAGTCGAGCCTATCAGTCTTTTTGCGGTAACTCACTCGTAACAGATGTACGAAAGTGAGGCAGAAGTGCCTCACTCTTTGCGTCGCTTATTTATTCAGATATGACATCGACTCCTCCTACTCTCAAACGCACACGCGACCGCTGCACTCCCACGGGTACTACACCGACTCAGCCTTCCAAACTGAAATGCTCAAGCGGCAAAGACGTCGAGCCTCGATCTAGGAAGACACTGTTTGCAAGCGGTGGCAGTCATTGGTCGGAAGCGGAAGACATTCATCTCGTTTCCGTCATTTCGCTAATGAGTCCCTCCGTGTGGCTTCCACCTTCATTCCGCAACCCTGTCTGGAAAGCTGTCGCAGAAGAGTACGGCAAGTTTTGTCCGGGAGAAAGTCGTTCAGGTGAAGAGAGCAATTACAACACTGCATTACGTTGAATGCTGAAAATTCATTTTCCGTGAACAGCTGACGCTTGCAGGTCACGAATAATGCAACAATTTGTGGACAAATACTCGTCTCCAGAGTCAGCGCATCAGCATCTCATCGCCAGTCGGATATCGCGGCAGTCAAAGGAGTGCCAAACAGAACCATGCCTTACGCAATGCAGTGGCACTCAGACGGACAGCCGTTTAGAGACAGCTTTGGAGTTATTTCTTCGAATGCTTCACATATTATCGCGCGACGGCCAGAGGAAAAGGAATCGACTACTCGTGATACCTAAAACAGCAAATACGAAGTAAGGTAGACGTTCTACAGAGTGAGGCACTTCTGCCTCACTTTCAGTAAACCATGAACATGCAAAATATACTAAATGATGGAAAGTAATGGTAAGAAAATCGTATGTGCAGCGCGCCGACAAGTGACAAGTCAGGATCTCGGAGAAGCGATGCGTCAGAAGAACGTAACCACGCAAGGCCTACTTGGTACGGACTAACAGAGAAGCTTACCGCCATAGCTGTTCCCAAATTTATCCTTATAAAGATGAAGAAAACGCGATTCTAAGATTTGGGTGTGGCACTAACGCGCGTTCGCGACTTACCCCTGGTAGACATAAATGAAGGGGTGGGTTAGACAGAACGGGTAAGGGCAGACTATTACGACCAACGAAAATGTAAAAGAGGGAAGGGGTATGTGTGAGACGAAGTTAGATGCAGTTAGTGAAGGTCACTGCCAAAGCACCGAATATCGGTGTTGGCGGGAAGTGACGAGGCGCGGGTCGCCGAGCATGGAAAGATGGCCTTGATTTTGTTGAGAATGATGGTAGCATTGCCACGCTGGAGACCCACCGATAGACGTTTGCGCCAGTAATTGACGAATGCGGCGCGATCGTTGACAAAGTCGATGGAAGGACGAACGGCGGCCTTGCGGAAGAAGTCCCGAGCAATGGGGCTCCAACGGCCGTACACCTCCATGACGAGAGGGTCAAAGAGG
>NC_089182.1:1697181-1721144 GCF_947507565.1 Oscarella lobularis
GGTGGATTTTGATAGCAAAATGTTGCAGTACAAATCTGTACAAGAATAAAATAAACGATGGGGGAAAATAAAGATATTACGAGTGGCAATTCAACAAAGGGTGCCGACGATATCTGAACCCAGAACGTAACTAGCTCACGAACAACCGTACAGCTGCATCGAGTTTTAGAAAAGAAAAATTCCAGTTAATTAAAGAAATTGCTTTCGAAAGAACGTACACAGCAGTAAGATTGCCTTTTCCTGCATCGGGAGCCGTCCAACGCACCGTCTGAGACGAAACGACGCCACGGTTTTTGTGCGTAACTGCCGCCTCTTCGTGCACACCGGAACCCTGCACGTGACCCACGTGATCACACGTGCGAACAGTAGATTAAATATGTATTAATGTATAATACGTATGTATCACGATGCAGTAGATTGTCTTCGCTTTGGGATCGTTGGACGAAACGACGAACGTTCCCTGCGTCGAATACGATTTGTTTTGGGGCCGCACTTGGCAGAGGAAGCCTTTGAAGTCGTTCCCGGAACCAGACGTCTGTTCTATGGTAACTGAACGAGTAGACGAAATAAATGAGGAAGGATCTTTTTTCTTCAAGGAGTCGGCGGATCTGACATTGCGAGGAGACAAACTTACTCTTGTACTCTTCTCCCGGTATATATCCGTCTTGGGCTGTCGTTGTCACTCGATATGGGCTTGTGTCGATTGGTTGAGGAGACGGGCCGTGAAAAGGTTCCATGCTTTCACAGGCGCTTGTAGGCGCACCGGTCGGTTCGCAGTCGACTCTCCGAGTAGACAGCGTCGCGAGAAAAGCGACGACAGCAAAAAGTCCGAATCGACTCATTTGAAAGAGAAGCTGTCGCCAGGTGACTGCAGTACGTGCTGTGGGTACTCGTACACTGTGTGTTCTCTTACTCTGTCGTTGTCTTCCTCCCCCCGGATGAATAACTAGCAATGTTAGACCATTTCATTGGCTTTCGTGACGTCATCGAGTTCTTAGTGCTGCTTTCTATAGTGAGAAGAACGTAACGCTTTTTCTCCACACAGACACGCAAACGTTTATCGGAGACTGAGAGATAAAAAACAGTGACATGAAATAGGTGAGCCGCGACGTCACCGTGTACACAGAGGAATAGAATGTCGAGTTCTGTCCGAATTCAACAACTCACGGATTACGAACACCAACGACAATCACCATGGCGATGGCCAAGCCGAGACTGACAGTCATATAAACGACGAGAAGAACTTTCTCAGAAGTCTTGTTCTAATAATAGACATAATGCAATTAGTATTAACTCGTTTAGGGGCAATGTGAAGGTAACACGTACCTCAGGTTCAGAAGTCTTTTCCGATTGGTCCCCTTTTCCTTTCATTTCTATTTCGTTAGAATCAGAAGCGGACTTTGCCATATAGCCTTTGATCTCCAAAATCATTTCAATGATGAAAGCGATCACAGTCCAAGCGATGACAATGTAAACGGGAATGCGATCCAGAAAGCCGCCGAATTGAGCATCGGCAACATAGATGCCCAAATACACGTTGACAACTGGCAAACAAAAGAAATAGAAATTTAAAAAATAGAATAAATATCGGTTCATACTTCCGAGAATGAGAGCTGTTGTGCCAACGAGGAAATGAGCCCAATTGAATATAACGCGACTATAAATAAAAAATAATTATGTAACCCGGATTATGTACATATGTGCAAATCCCATTACTTTTCATCATCGGGAGCACAGCGAAAAGCCGCCATAATTGGCTATTAAAAATCAAAAATACAAAAACTAACAGAAGCATGATATACGGTATTTTTACTTGAGCTATTGCTAGTGCAACGACTATAACGCCAATGATGGGATGAGCCGTGCGTAACCCATCCCCACCAGCCGCCTAAAAGAAAAAAGAAAACAGGTTCAACCCACTGTCAATTATTAAATTTATTATCTCTCACAGTCCAGCCTTTGACGCCCGCAAAAATAACAATAAAACCAATAATGCTGAAAAGAACCGTAGTTATCATGTGAATGCGGTGAAGCTAAATAACAACAAGAAAATTACCTATTAAATAAGACGAATTAAAACCCCTGATTCCTTTACCTGAAACCAGGCTGCAGGCATTCCACTGAAGCAGAATAGCGGTTGGTCGTTGGGAAAGACTTTTTTGTAATAGCGAGCCAATATCATTCCAGTAGAAGCGAGACCAATCCACGCAAGTATCATAAATATTCCTTATCAAGATAAAATGAATTACACATATTCATTTAGAGATTTATCCTACTTACCATGAGCTTTGACGAATTTGATTCGATCGCTAGTAGCAGATCCTGCAGATCTATCTGTAGTAATATTCACTTTGGAAGCTGTCGTCACTGGTGTCAACGAATGCCTGGGAAAACCGCCGCCGTCGGAACCTTAGACTCCACACATCAATAAATCAAAATTGATATTAATTTCTCTACCTGTTGAAGTGCTGTATGGATAGAAAAGATACCAGGGTACATTCCAATTGTAATCTTGAGCCGTGTCCGTCGAAATGAGAGTGCGAACAATTTGGCATTGAAGAGTTCCGTCAACGAATGTGCCAAAACTGTTGCTAGTATCGAGATTCTAACAAAGGTCTAATCTCATCCTAATCTCTCTCGTGAAATCAACTTTTTACGTCAACGGTATCCTTGACATTTGGATTTCGACCATTTGGATTCCACGCGTCCTTGGCAACGACGTTACTTCCACCTGTTCTAACGCATCCCACTACGTCGTCTTCACCCTGTGAATTAAAACAAATTATTTGATTTATTTCGATTTTAGTTATTTGTCTTTCCATGTTGACGTCCGCTGAAAATCCCAACGCAATCATTCCATCGGCTGTTGTAGTGAGTTTGATTGTGGCTTCTGTACTCGTTGTCTCAATTGTAAGACCGTATAAACACGTGGCCGGCGTGCAGTCAGATGGATTTTGATAGCAAAACTTATCATCACAATCATCAAAATCAATCTAACGATATCGTGTAAAAAATAACGCAATCTAATATCTATATGACCTTACGTTTACAAGTCTTGAAGGCGGAACAGCAGATGTTGGCTTCTGTGTTGGTACTTGTCCAGCACTGATATTAACTCGCGTCGAGCTTATCTCTGGCGTAGCAGAATGATACGGAAGAGACCCAACTGGTCCAGGACCTAATGGAAATTCACAAATATTGCATATATTATTTAATCTAACTCACCTGTGGTGGAGGCGTATGGATGAAGTAGGAACCATGCCTGCGTCCAATCCCGATCTTCATCTGTATCATTCGTTGTGAGATCTCGCACAATTTGGCACTGCAATAGGCCATTACTGTACGATCCCATACTCTTTCCCATGTCAAGATTCTAATAATTTAAAATTCTCTAAATTAAGGTGTCACGTAGAAATTTTTTCGACTTGCATCTATTGTATCCAACTTATTCGGGTTCACGCCATTGGGATTCCATGAATCGACAAAAATGACGCTGTCATCAGACTTTCTATAGCAGCCAGCCACATCATCTTCACCCTACAAAATTAATTTTTAATTAGATAAATTAATTAATATATAATCTATAAATACCATGCTTTGATCATCGGAAAATCCAAGGGCAATCATTCCCCCTTCGCTTGTTGCGAGCGTGATTGTCGCTTGTGTTCCATCCGTTTCCACGGTGACGCCGTAGAGACACGAAGCGGGTGTGCAGTCGGCTGGTTTTCGATGGCAATAAACTGCGCTATCGGAGCACTTTCCGAAGTCGATCTAAAATGAAGAGAGTCGAGTACGTCGGGTTTTCTCTCTCGCGCGAGCGCGACGAGACCGTCTTCCTACGTTTTGACCCTAAAATGCGGCATTCTACGCTTGATAGCAAACGTCGATTCACTGTGCGAACCTTTGCCGTTTCGACGACGAGGAAAAGAAGAGCGACGGCTGCGAGCTAAAAGAATTCCCGAGGTCACGCCCCAAAAAAATTTGTTCGTTTAGGGGACCTTCGAGAAGAAGGGGTAGGAGGATGAGAAGGCTTACTGTTTTCATGCTTCGAAGGAGGAGGAGGAGAGGACGCGGGGAACGGCTTGACTCAGAGACGTCGCCAAACAGCAATTGCCGTGTCAAATATGTCGTCACGTGACTGACACGCCCAATGAGTCACGATCCATCACGAGCCCCCGTCGCGATCCCCGGAAGTGGACTGGCACATTTAATTACTTGAGCCAAGCGTCCTTGCGTTCTGACAGATGTTGTAGTTCACTCAAGTTTAGGCTTTCAGCTACAATTTGATTACTTGAGCCACGCCTCCTTGTGCTCACTGCCGACTAAAATTTTAGGCCTTTCAGACTGACTAGTCACGTTGCGCTCTCTCTCACCTATCAGATAGGCCTCTGCTGCGGAAAACACTGAGAACAAAGCGAAAAACTAAAAAAACTTCTAAGCAATAAGCACCTAATCTAGTACTCTACACTCAGTGACGACTGATCGATGGTCAGTCAGTCAATATAGAAGCCAAGCTGTCACCAAGAGAATTCCTACAGAGAAAGACCGCAATGCCTCCAATTAGCAGTGTGAGTCATTGAGTTACCGTAAGCTTGGAAAGATGCAAGAGGAGTAGCTGCTGATTTAGAAGTGGCAGTTGTACTGGCAGTGGTAGTGGTGCCTCCGGTGCCTCCAGGGTTTGTTGGGCTCTAGGATTTATGATTCTAATTTCTATAACAGCCAGGCCTAGCTGTACTCACATCAGTGCTAACGCTTCGATCACTAGTAGGAGATCCTCCAGATCTGCCTCGAGTAATATTCACTTTAGAAGCCGTCGTCACTGGTATCAACGAATGCTTGGGAAAACCGCCACCGCCGGAACCTTAGACTCCACACATCAATAAATCAAAACTGATATTAATTTCTCTACCTGTTGAAGTGCTGTATGGATAGAAAAGATACCAGGGTACATTCCAATTGTAATCTTGAGCCGTGTCCGTCGAAATGAGAGTGCGAACAATTTGGCATTGAAGAGTTCCGTCGATGAATGTGCCAAAACTGTTGCTGGCATCAAGATTCTAACAAAGGTCCAATCTCATCCTAATCTCTCTCTCATGAAATCAACTCTTTACGTCAACGGTATCCTTGACGTTTGGACTTCGACCGCTTGGATTCCACGCGTCCTTGGTAACGACGTTACTTCCGCTTGTTCTAACGCATCCCACAACGTCGTCTTGACCCTGTGAATTAAAACAAATTATTTGATTTATTTCGATTTTAGTTATTTGTCTTTCCATGTTGACGTCCGCTGAAAATCCCAACGCAATCATTCCATCGGCTGTCGTAGTGAGTTTGATTGCGGCTTCTGTACTCGTTGTCTCAATTGTAAACACGTGGCCGGCGTGCAGTCAAATGGATCTCGATAGCAAAACTTATCGTCACAATTGTCAAAATCAATCTAACAATATCACGTAAAAAATAATACAATCTATTATCTATATGACCTTACGTTTACAAGTCTCGAGGGCGGAACAGGATGTTGGCTTCTGTGTTGGTACGCGTCCACCACTGATATTAACTCGCGTCGGGCTTATCAATGATACGGAAGAGACCCACCTGGTCCAGGAACTAATAGAAATTCCCAAATATTGCATTTATTATTCAATCTAACTCGCCTGTGCTGGAGGCGTATGGATAAAGTAGGAACCATGCCTGCGTCCAATCCCAATCTTGAGCTGTATCATTTGTTGTGAGATCTCGCACAATTTGGCACTGCAATAGGCCACTACTGTACGATCCCATACTTTTCCCCATGTCAAGATTCTAATAATTAAAAAGTCTCTTAATTAAGGTGTCACGTAGAAATTTTTCTTGCATCTATTGTATCCAACTCATTCGGTGCATAGCCATTGGGATTCCATGAATCGACAAGAACGACGCTGTCATTAATATCTCTATAGCAGCCAGCCACATCATCTTGACCCTACAAAATTTTAATTAATTAATTAATTAATTAATAATATATATAATCTATAGATACCATGCTTCGATCATCGGAAAATCCAAGGGCAATCATTCCCCCGGTGCTTGTTGCGAGCGTGATTGTCGCTTGTGTTCCATCCGTTTCCACGGTGACGCCGTAGAGACACGAAGCGGGTGTGCAGTCGGCTGGTTTTCGATGGCAATAAACTGCGGCACTTCCGAAGGGCGTCGAGTACGTAGGGTTTTCTCTTTCGAGCGACGAGACCGTCTTCCTACGTTTTGACCCTAAAATGCGGCATTCTACGCTTGATAGCAAACGTCGATTCACTGTGCGAACCTTTGCCGTTTCGACGACGAGGAAAAGAAGAGCGACGGCTGCGAGCTAAAAGAATTCCCGAGGTCACGCCCCAAAAAAATTTGTTCGTTTAGGGGACCTTCGAGAAGAAGGGGTAGGAGGATGAGAAGGCTTACTGTTTTCATGCTTCGAAGGAGGAGGAGGAGAGGACGCGGGGAACGGCTTGACTCGGAGACGTCGCCAAACAGCAATGCCGTGTCAAATATGTCGTCACGTGACTGACACGCCCAATGAGTCACGATCCGTCACGATCCCAACGAAGGGAAGTGGACTGGCACATTTAATTAATTACTGTACTTTGAGCCACGCCTCCTTGCGCTCTGACAGATGTTAGTTCACTCAAGTTTAGCCTTTCAGCTACAATTTGATTACTTGAGCCACGCCTCCTTGTGCTCACTGCCGACTAAAATTTTAGGCCTTTCAGACTGACTAGTCACGTTGCGCTATCTCTCACCTATCTTATTAACTAGAGAATGATGGCCCGGTGTTCACCGTGTTGCCATCATGCAGAGCCTCCCACCGCTTACCGTACGCGAGTGCATTACATAGTGTGACGTCATATTTTTTTATGTTGTCACATATACACGTGGTCATTACAGCCGTTAGCTACTACAGTACCTACATGCTGTAAATACTTGCATGATTGCAATGTTTTCCTAAATAGGCACTTTTCTGACGTACTGTTTTTTTGAGGAGGACCTATGCATGTGTACGGGGGCGCGTACGCAGTGGCGTCGCTAAGGGTGGGCCAGGTCGGGCCAGGCCCGACCAAAAAAAATTTTCCTTTTCTTTGTAAGAGAGAAATTGGTTGGTTTACTAGTTAGTGTAGTTTCTTAGGGTTAGGGTTAGTAAGAATAATGCTTTTTAGTGATTCGGGTAGATTATTTTTGTAAAGAAAAATTAATGTAGTGACCCCGCCCACCCGAAAAATTTTTCTGGGGCGGAGCCCCCAGACCCCCACATTCTGGCCCGACCAAATAGAAAATCCTAGATACGCCACTGCGTGTACGGGTCATATTTCCTGTTACCCGTACGTACATACCCACCCACATACCCCCACATACACTCCCACATACCACATACTGTACATGGATACTTTTGATTGTGACGTCAGAGCGTGACAATCAAAACTGTCGTTTTGGCTTCTCAGCGCATTTATAACACGGAAAATAGCACAGATCAATTGGAAACCAAGGTTTCTAAGCATTTTTTCCGTTTATGAAGAAAAAACGCCTTATTCGCGTCGTAAATCACCGTTTTGGGCCCCATTTCGCGCATGCGCTGTACAAAAAAACCGGGTTTTTAGGTGACGTCACAATACGAAGCGTGACGAACATACATACAGACATACAGACATACACTTCCGGCCCTAAGATCACGTTTGAGAGAGCCTCCCTCCGTCGTTATACACTGAGAACAAAGCAAAAAAACTAAAAAAACTTCTAAGCAATAAGCACGTACACCTAATCTAGTACTCTATGGTACTCTACACTCAGTGACGACTGATCGATGAATAGCTGGTCAGTCAGTCAATAAAGAAGCCAAGCTGTCACCAAGAGAATTCCTATAGAGAAAGACCGCAATGCCTCCAATTAGCAGTGTGAGTCATTGAGTTACCGTAAGCTTGAGGAGTAGCTGCTGATTTAGGAGTGGCAGTGTTTGTCGGGCTCTAGGATTTATGATTCTAATGTCTATAACAGCCAGGCCTAGCTGTACTCACATCAGTGCTTACGCTTCCATCACTAGTAGGAGATCCTCCAGATCTGCCTCGAGTAATATTCACTTTGGAAGCCGTCGTCACTGGTGTCAACGAATGCTTGGGAAAACCGCCGCCGTCGGAACCTTAGACTCCACACATCAATAAATCAAAATTGATATTAATTTCTCTACCTGTTGAAGTGCTGTATGGATAGAGAAGATACCAGGGTTGATTCCAATTGTAATCTTGAGTTGTGTCCGTCGAAATGAGAGTGCGAACAATTTGGCATTGAAGTTTTCCGTCGATGAATGTGCCAAAACTGTTGCTAGTATCGAGATTCTAGCAAAGGTCTAATCTCATCCTAATCTCTCTCTCATGAAATCAACTCTTTACGTCAACGGTATCCTTGACATTTGGATTTCGACCATTTGGATTCCACGCGTCCTTGGCAACGACGTTACTTCCACCTGTTCTAACGCATCCCACTACGTCGTCTTGACCCTGTGAATTAAAACAAATTATTTGATTTATTTCGATTTCAGTTATTTGTCTTTCCATGTTGACGTCCGCTGAAAATCCCAACGCAATCATTCCATCGGCTGTTGTAGTGAGTTTGATTGTGGCTTCTGTACTCGTTGTCTCAATTGTAAGACCGTATAAACACGTGGCCGGCGTGCAGTCAGATGGATCTTGATAGCAAAACTTATCATCACAATTGTCAAAATCAATCTAACGAAATCACGTAAAAAAATAACGCACTCTATTATCTATATGACCTTACGTTTACAAGTCTTGAGGGCGGAACAGCAGATGTTGGCTTCGGTGTTGGTACACGTCCAGCACTGATATTAACTCGCGTCGAGCTTATCTCTGGCGTAGCAGAATGATACGGAAGAGACCCACCTGATCCAGGACCTAATGGAAATTCCCAAATATTGCATTTATTATTAATTTTAATCTAACTCACCTGTGCTGGAGGCGTATGGATGAAGTAGGAACCACTCCAGGGTCCAATCCCGATCTTGAGCTGTATCACTTGTTGTGAGATCTCGCACAATTTGGCACTGCAATAGGCCATTACTGTACGATCCCATACTCTTTCCCATGTCAAGATTCTAATAATTTAAAATTCTCTAAATTAAGGTGTCACGTAGAAATTTTTTCGACTTGCATCTATTGTATCCAACTTATTCGGGTTCACGCCATTGGGATTCCATGAATCGACAAAAGCGACGCTGTCATCAGACTTTCTATAGCAGCCAGCCACATCATCTTGACCCTACAAAATTTTTAAAAAAAGAAAAGAACAAAATATTATGGAAAATAACAAAATAACAAAAATAACAAAATATTATGGAATATTTGTTTGAGCCGACCACCGCAGTTGTACGGGGTGGCAAACGCAGTTTGCGAGCCCGTATAACGGCGAGGGAGGCTCTCTCAAACGTGATCTCAAGGCCGGAAGTGTATGTCTGTATGTCTGTATGTCTGTACGTCTGTTCGAGACACAGTATTGTGACGTCACATAAGAAAAACCCTTACTTTGTAAGCCGCATGCGCAACATGGGGTCTGAAACGGTGATCCAAAAAAGGCGATTTACGGCGCGAATAAAGCGTTTTTCTTTGATAAACGGATAAAATGCTTAGAAACCTCTGTTACAAATTGTTCGGTGATATTTTCCGTTTTATAAATGCGCTCAGAAGGCGAGACGACGGTTTTGATTGTCACACTCTGACGTCACAATCAAAAGTATCCACTCAAGTACAGTATGTGCGTGGGTATGTAGGCGTGTACGGGTAACAGGAAATATGACCCGTACACACTTCCGTACACATACCTAAGCATACCTACGCTACCTACGCAGATAATAAACTTCAAAGCAAAACCACGATCAGAGAACGCATAAGTAGGATCCTAAACATGAGTCCTATGTATTTACATAGAGTATGTGTGTAGGACTGAGCTGCAGGTCTGTGATACATGTACAACAGCGTGAATACCCTGAAATTTTATGACGTCACATCATCTAAGGCGCTCGCGTACTGTAAGCGGTGGGAGGCTATTCATGATGGCCAACACCAGGCCATCATTCTCTAGTTAATTAATTAATAATGAGCCGACCCACCGCAGTTGTACGGGTGGAGCCCGTATAACGACGGAGGGAGGCTGTCTCAAACGTGATCTTAGGGCCGGAAGTGTATGTATGTATGTCTGTATGGGCAGGGCGGACTTTCAAAGGCGCATGCGTCGTTGTTAGGGTTATCTCCCGCTAACTCGCATTCTACGTAGGCTCGCTTTTTCCCTTTTACCTACTGAGTTTCGGGTTGTTTTGTGAAAAAAGATATTTAGTGACACTTTTTCTAGCATTTCGCTGACGGACTACGTCTGCGAAAACGCAGGGATGAAGTTCTGCGTAATGCGATTACCGATTGCCTAAAAAAATTTTCTTTGTGCAAAACTACCAGTTCTTTTAGTAATCTCCCAATCGCACATGCGTTTGAGGTCAAAAAACTACCTGCACGAGGGCGAAAAATGGCGCGCGAATCGTCACGTACAGGTGCAACATGAGTCCCAAGGAATAGAAAGCGAGAATATTTAGCGCCTCTTCTATCATTGCCACGCATTCCTAACACCCTAATATGGCGCGTTTTCTGTGTCAAAATGAGCATTTGGAGATTATGTAGTGCTTGAGATATTTCATATATGATATTTGATCGTGGATATTTGATCGTGGATATTTGATCGTGGATCTTTCATCTATGATATTTGATCGTGGATCTTTCATCTATGATATTTGATCGTGGATATTTGATCGTGGATATTTGATCGTGGATATTTGATCGTGGATATTTGATCGTGGATATTTGATCGTGGATATTTGATCGTGGATATTTCATCTATGATATTTGATCGTGGATATTTGATCGTGGATATTTGATCGTGGATATTTGATCGTGGATATTTGATCGTGGATATTTGATCGTGGATATTTCATCTATGATATTTGATCGTGGATATTTGATCGTGCCACCCCGATCGCGGTCCAAATCGTGCCAGTATGATTATGGGCAGAAGAAGTGTCCATAATCAAAGAATCGAGAGGCTCTGGCGTGATGTCACGGCGGGCGTACTGCAGTTTTACAAAAGGTTATTCTATCATCTTGAAGATCATTTTGTATTGGATCCGTCTGTGGAAGAGGACATTTTTGCTCTGCACTACGTGTTTCTCCCACGTATAAATCGTCACCTAGATGAGTGGAAAAATGCATGGTGTCATCAAAATGCATGGTGTCATCACAAAATTAGAGGAGAGGGCAAAACTCCAATGCAACTCTGGATAGAAGGCCTGCTAGCCGTTTCAAGGTCAGGTTATAGGCCCGTTACCGAAATTTTGCAAAGCGATCAGGTACAGAAACAGTTTAGTGGTAGTCCTATATTAATTTAATGATGCAGGAAGGGGAGAACTGGGGTAACTACGGCATCGATTGGGAAGGGCCGATTCCCTTGGAAAGTGACTCAGACTCCGACAGAGTCACTGTCCCGGAAACCGCTTTTGCGTTGGAGCAGGATGCATACGCAACACTACGGAGCACAATTAGTCCACTACGAGATGACGGACATTACGAGATAGAGACATACCTAGAATGCAGAGAGTTTCTCAGGGATTGTTGCGAATAATTAATGAAAGTGTGCGCCTTATATCCACGATCAAATATCCACGATCAAATATCATAGATGAAATATCCACGATCAAATATCCACGATCAAATATCCACGATCAAATATCCACGATCAAATATCCACGATCAAATATCCACGATCAAATATCCACGATCAAATATCCACGATCAAATATCCACGATCAAATATCCACGATCAAATATCCACGATCAAATATCCACGATCAAATATCATAGATAAAATATCCACGATCAAATATCCACGATCAAATATCATCGATGAAAGATCCACGATCAAATATCCACGATCAAATATCCACGATCAAATATCATATATGAAATATCTCAAGCACTACATAATCTCCAAATGCTCATTTTGACACAGAAAACGCGCCATACCCTAAGGCTTAGGTCTGAGCAGGGATACGGGCAAAATTTGGCTTTGAACTGGGTTCAATAATTTCAACACGCTCTTGTCAAAAACTGCCCCCCCCCCCCCAACTAAAAATTCGTCGGACCTCAAATCGAAGCTTTTTTCCCAAAGCTTCGATTAACGGAAACCCGACGCTTATCCATTGCGTGTGGACCTTATCCAAAGCCATTTTGTGACCCATAGTCATCAGAGAACACGTAACAATACCCTAATTGGTAGAGACGCGAGCATGCGCAAACAGATAATGGAGCCGACCACCGCAGTTGTACGGGGTGGCAAACGCAGTTTGCGAGCCCGTATAACGGCGGAGGGAGGCTCTCTCAAACGTGATGTTAGGCGCCGGAAGTGTATGTTTGTCTGTCTTTCTGTCTGTCTGTCTGTCTGTCTGTCGGTCACGCTATTGTGACGTCACCTAAAAACCCGTTTTTTTGTACAGCGCATGCGTGACATAGGGCCCAAAACGGTGACCCGAAAAAGGCGATTTACGGCGCGAATAAAGGGTTTTTCTTTCATAAACGGAAAAAATGCTTAGAAACCCCTGTTTACAATTGATCTCTGCTATTTTTCGTGTTATAAATGCGCTGAGACACCGAAACGACAGTTTTGATTGTCACGCTCTGACGTCACAATCAAAAGTATCCACTCATGTACAGTTTATAGTGGGTATGTATGCGTGTACGGGTAACAGGAAATATAACCCGTACACACTCCCGTACACAAGCATGTCTTCAAATGCAGAGAAAATTATGAAATACAATACGTCAGAAAAGCGCCTAATTAGAAAAACATTTAAAATTATGTAGATATGTACAGTATGTAGGTAGGACTGAGCTGTAGGGGCTAAGGGCAGTGATGACTACGTGAATATGTGGCAACATAAAATTAAAATTTATGACGTCACACTATGTAATGAACTCGCGTACGGAAAGCGGTGGGAGGCTCTGCATGATGTGAACACCGGGCCATCATTCTCTAGTTTATTATTGGCTCCCATTCATTGATGCTTGATCATGCGCGTTTGAAAGTCCGCCCTGCCGAGCTGCCCTGCCGTCTGTATGAGTTGTCTGTATGTCCGTCTGTTCGTCACGCTCAGTATTGTGACGTAACTTAAAATCCCAAAAAAGGCGATTTACGGCCCGAAAAAAGCGTTTTTTCTTTCATAAACGGAAAAATGCTTAGAAACCCATGTTTCCAATTGATCTGTGCTATTTTCCGCGTTATAAATGCGCTGAGAAACCGAAACGACAGTTTTGATTGTCACGCTCTGACGTCACAATCAAAAGTATCCAGTACAGTATGTGGGTGGGTATGTACGGGTAACAGGAAATATGACCCGTACACATGCATAGGTCCTCCTCAAATACAGAGCACATTATCAAATACAGTACGTCAGAAAAGCGCCTAACTAGATAATGATGGCGTTTTGTGAGCCATCATGTGATCCCCGAACACCCTCAGCACGCTATCTAATTCCTTTTACTCTAATTTTAGAAAAGCCTATGTGCATCACACTGCCTAACCACGTTAGTTAGCATGCCTTATTTTCCGCAAAAACCTACGATTAATTTGACCTCTTATGTGACCCAGAGCTACACCTCCCTACCGCAACCTCTTCCCCTTCGGTCACGAGGCCCATTATCAGCTCGCAGTTGGGTTTGCGTGCTGCGAGCGAAGCTCGCAGCACGACAAACCCAACGTGCTCCTTTACTGCATTCCCTTGAGAAAGCTATTTGTTACGTGCCCGTTATGTTTATTTATCCTTGGTGGATATAACAGTACTGTTATAGCCACTGTTATATCTGTGCTGCAAACTATTGAACATATTCCGGGGTTACTATCTACTGTGACGTCACCTTTTTCGGTAGCATTTTGTTTAATATACGGGAGAGTATGACATCACAATGAATGTGATGTCATAAAGGCACCTTTGTGTGTGATTGGCCTAAGAGCGATTGTGACGTGAGCGTTACCGACAGACAGACAGACATGACCACACTTTCCGATTTTGGCCGATCACGTTTGAGAGCCCCTCCCACCAGGGCGCGCGCGGGCTTCGCCCGCGCGCGCCCTGGTGTTCGGGGAATTAGGAAAACATTGCAATCATGCAAGTATTTACAGTATGTAGGTAGGACTGAGCTGTAGTAGCTAACGGCTGTAATGACCACTTGAATATGTGACAACATAAAAAATTATAACGTCACACTATGTTATGCACTCGCGTACGGTAAGCGGTGGGAGGCTCTGCATGATGGCAACACGGTGAACACCGGGCCATCATTCTCTAGTATATATAATCTATAGATACCATGTTTCGATCATCGGAAAATCCAAGGGCAATCATTCCCCCGGTGTTTGTTGTGAGCGTGATTGTCGCTTGTGTTCCATCCGTTTCCACGGTGACGCCGTAGAGACACGAAGCGGGTGTGCAGTCGGCTGGTTTTCGATGGCAATAAACTGCGCTATCGGAGCATTTTCCGAAGTCGATCTAAAATAAAGGGCGTCGAGTACGTAGGGTTTTCTCTACGTAGGGTTTTCTCTTTCGCGCGAGCGCGCGCGATGAGACCGTCTTCCTACGTTTTGACCCTAAAATGCGGCATTCTACGCTTGATAGCAAACGTCGATTCACTGTGCGAACCTTTGCCGTTTCGACGACGACGAGGAAAAGAAGAGCGACGGCTGCGAGCTAAAAGAATTCCCGAGGTCACGCCCCAAAAAAATTTTGTTTGTTTAGGGGACCTTCGAGAAGGAGGGGTCCCGAGAAGGCTTACTGTTTTCATGCTTCGAAGGAGGAGGAGGAGAGGACGCGGGGAACGGCTTGACTCGGAGACGTCGCGAAACTGTGTCAAATATGTCGTCACGTGACTGACACGCCCAATGAGTCGCGATCCGTCACGATCCAAACGTGGACTGAGCTCGTGGGGACTGGCACATTTAATTACTTTAGCCGCGCCTCCTTGCGCCCTGATTCACTCAAGTTTAGCCTTTCAGCTACAATTTGATTACTTGAGCCACGCCTCCTTGTGTTCACTGCCCACTAAAATTTAGGCCTTTCAGACTGACTATTCACGTTGAGCTATCTCTCATCTATCTATCTAATTAATTAAGATAGGCCTGTGCTGCAGAAAACACTGAGAACAAAGCAAAGAAACGAAAAACTTCTAAGCAATAAGCACGTACACCTAATCTAGTACTCTCTATTCAGTGACGACTGATCAAGGAATAGCTGGCTAGTCAGTCAATATAGAAGCCAAGCTGTCATCAAGAGAATTTCTACAGAGAAAGACCGCAATGCCTCCAATTAGCAGTGTGAGTCATTGAGTTACCGTAAGCTTTGAAAAATGCAAGAGGGGTAGCTGCTGATTTAGGAGTGGCAGTGGTAGTGATGCCTCCAAGGTTTTTCGGATTCTAGGATTTATGATTCTAATTTCTATAACAACCAGGCCTAGCTGCATTCATATCAGTGCTTACGAGCGGTTTCGTAATGTTAGCAATATTGATCATCATTACCGAAGCTAACGGGGTAGTTTGATGTCTTGGAATTGACAGAGTTCCTTTTAAATATTATTACAGACACATAATTTGCTGCGACTGCGCGCGCTTCTGCCAGACCTGTAGTTGTGCTGGTGGCGTAGAAAAGATACCACGGCTTTGTCCAATCAAAATCTTGAATGGAATCATTTGCCTTGAGACTTCTAACAACTGTGCATTGCAACGCTCCATTGGAAATCATTCCCATACTCCTTATCATATCAAGATTCTGTGCACAGCATGCAAAGGCGTCTGCTTACGCGCGACATCATATCGACGCCGAGAACGTACATTTACGTTGTCTCCCACTGTTGGAGGACGCTTAGGTTTCTTGTTGGGAATTGGATTTGGATTCCACGAGTCAGTAGGAACTATTGAACCATCCGGCGTTGTGTAACAACCGACCACATCATCACCGCCCTATATATATGTATTAGTTCATGTAACGCATCTTTTTGGCCCCGCGTGCACGTACAGCGAGCTTACCATATTTTCATCGGTGGAAAATCCCAGAGAAACGGAACCGCCGTCGGTTGTGGTGAGCATAATCGTTGCCTGTGTCGCATCTGTTTGAATGGTCGCTCCATACTTGCAAGTCGATGCCGTACAACCAGGCGGATTTCGATAGCAAAACGTTTGACGGTCGCAATTGCTAAAATCAATCTAAACGAACTCGAGTGATCAAGCGCTGCCACAGTGACGGCAACTTGAAGTTGTTCGCCTAACCGTCGGCGTGGTCCCAATGGCCCATGTCAACTTCAACGAAAGGAGAACGAGAATAACGCACTTCATCGGCAAAGAAAAAAAGCTGGCTGCTGTATAGAAAAACAAAAGGATGTATAGGGAGCGAACCCAGGAAAACCGCAATGCATGACGTCACAGCTAAAAGTATAAGATCGAGGAAGTGGTACTTCATGATCGCCTTGAATGTGCTATGGCCCTTCTAACCGAGCACGAGACCCAGCATCAATTGAACACAAGCACGTTTTTATAGCGATGCTGAGATCTTTTCAAGCTAATTAAGCCACCTCGTAACCGGCAAACTTGATTTGGAAACTTGACTTGCGTAAACATGCAGCCTATATAAGTCGCGTGATCGAGTGTGTTGTTGCCGCTCGCCTGCCGCTATATATACGTACTGTACCTGAGAGTTCAAGACAGAAATCAAGCTTGGGGAAGGAAACGCAAGAGGTTGTTTCCCGGCTCTGACGCACATTTGTGACGTACGTGAGAACTAAACTGGTAATATAAGCCGACTACTAGTATAGCTCGTTTACATAGTCTCACCAACGAAACTCGCAAAAACAGAAGCCTTTAAAAGCGAACGAAATCGCGTCCCAGTGACTGCACAACTAAGACGTCAGAGGAAGTAAAACGAACAGCCACTCGTTGATTACGTACTTTGCTTGCATGTGCATGCTTGGAAGTCCTCTGAACAATGATATAATAGATTGCGCCATTCATTTCAAGGACATCAAAGCACACAATACTGACACAACGCACACAGGCAACACACTTTGTTAAATGACGCCAAAGCGTTTCAAAAGCACCAATGTCCCAGCCAAGCGAGCAAAAGCCAAAGACTCCTGATGTTAGCAGAAAACGTTTTTTACTTTCATTACCATGAGATTTGGCAAAGACAAGAGTAGCACCTGCGCCAGTAGGCCCTTCGGCAGTGGTATATATGGGCTCTTCAACAAGATCAACAGTGTTAGCACTAGCTTATTGTCGGCGTAACGCTATGCTTTAGGAATCCACCACCGTCAGTGGATAATTTTAAAAATAAATCCATTATAGCATTGATCCTTCATCTGCGTATATACCGTAATGGTATGAGGCGGAAGAGACCCATGCAACGAACGCTGTGTTGGTTCCAACTGTATGAATTGATGATATTGTTGGCGTAACGCTACTGTATGCTTCAGAAATCCAGGATTGTCAGTAGCTAATTTTGACATTGCAGCACACCGCTTCCAAACACTCTTCGCCCAACGAAATCCATCAGGTGGTGGTAAGTTTGATTGTGGCTTTCGGTACAGTGTAGGCTCCCCTGGGTCAGCAGCAGCAGCAATTTCTTTTATACGGGACTTCAAGAAAGAAAAAAGATGGCGTCTGCACCTCTGTGGATAGCGAAGGCCATTTATTCGAATGATCTGGAGGCTGAAGTTCTCTGTGACGAAACCTGTGTTCGAGTTGTTTTTGCCAGTGATGACGGAGAAGGGAAAACGGAGGTAAGCTTCCGAAGTTCGCATTAGGAGGACACCGCATGTCGTCACACCATATCTATATGGTCACACGCCGGACCAGTCAAAACGAGACTATTTTCATTGTTATTACGGTACTTGACTAAGCTGCGTTGCGTTGTGTTTTGCCCGAGCGTGACATGATGTGTTCTGCAGATGGAGTTCTCAGCGCCGAATTCACTAAAGCAGATTATTACGCCCGGATAGTAGCCTTAAGACGTTTTCTCGTACATGTAATTAACATGCACTTGTGGTACTACGCTCTTTCTGTTCAGGTGAAAATACCTTTTTCGGATGTTATGAATTGTGAAGTCTTGCCTCACCCTAATGGCTTTGTTACTAGGGTAAGAATGCGGATTCATGATGATTTTGTAGAGATTTTGGTTTTTGAATTAAGATATCTGTATCTGGCGATCCTGAAGACTCGCTACAATTTGTTTTCAAAGAGGAAAACGTTGCACAAGAACTGCTTCACAAAATCAGCACTCCAGACCTTTGTACTAGCAGTTATAGTGACTGCAGTTCTAATACTGACCTATACGCCGATCCCGGTGATCTACAAGTTCAAGTCTATTGCGGTTGTGAATGTCTCAATTATTGTGATGCAAAAAATAAGATGTAAAATAATAGGCAATCGTGGCCACGTGGTTGCAGAATATAATGAAAGTGAACGGGTGGAAGAAGATAGTGGCAGTGAAGCGGCTAAAATTTACGAAGTTATGTCTGAAGTGGCACACAGCAAGGAAAAGCTGCTATGTAAACCGTGCATTGCAGTAAATATACATTCACCTTCTGTGCCCTTTGTATTTAGCTGTGGGAGCTAAAGTCTTTGCGCAATTTGACCATAGTGCTGAATCAGACTCGGAGCTATCAGTACATGAAGGAGATGAGATAGAAGTATTAGAAGAAAGAGTATTTGAAGGCTGGTTCAGAGGCAGGATGATCAGCACGAGAAAGTGCGGTTTGGTCCCTAGCAACTATGTAGCTGATTATGTAAGTGTAGCCTGGTTGGTCACGTCATGCCCCTTGTACGCTTTTCACTTATAGGAAACCATATTATCTCACGTGTCAAAGCGGCAAAGGAGTCTTCTTTTTAAGATGCAAGCACATGTGCAATTAAGTGAAGAACCCTCCAATAGCCAAACGCCTTCAGAAAGCACCTTGGAAAAGGACATCGCTGCTTTTTCACGCAAGATTGCTAGTGAAGAGAAAGAACTTTCGCTGTTGAATCATGATTTGAAGCACTGTCAACAATTGACATTATTGGCAGAAATAAGGAAGTCTGCTCATGAAAAGCAGAGGAAGAATATTGAAAGAGAGATTGAGTGGTACGAGAAGATTAGAAGTTGCAACCAGGATTTAGCGTCAAAGGCTTGTGCGATGATAGAAAAAAGAACCGCAGAGAAGAGCGTTCTTTCATCCATTCATCACCTCAATGAACAGTACGAAATCGGTCTCCTTTACAGCATTGATGCTGAAAGAGAAACAACAAACTGTGCACAAAAGCTAGTCGTGGAATGTATGCTGGCCGATTTTGAGAATTTTCTTTCAAGTACAGACGAAAAGTTCTGCAACTATAAAAGAGAACTTGATGAAATGCTAAAAAAACTGCAGAAAAAGAAGAAAAAGTTGCAAGAATGCTGCATAGTGCCAGGGTGTAATGACCTAGAAGAGTCGCTGCAAAAGGCAAAAGAAGAAAAGGAAAAGTTGAGGAGAGAAAACGCTGAAATCGCTGCACAGAAAAAAGAGGCGGAACAAGATGTTGCAAAGTTAGAGAAGATCAAACCACGCACTCCTGAAGAAATCGTAAAGAAAGCTATAACAGCATGCAAAAGAGACATACAGCAGCTGAGAAAGAGACTTAATGCGTTTGATAGAGATCAGCTTCATGCTTAATTAAGAGGGGAAGTTCACAGGTTTGCAGAACATTGCTGTTTTGAAATGTCCGTCTAGTACTGTAGCTGTTACTAAACTTTGGTATCTGACAGTGTCTCATAGGACATTAGTTGCTCCTTCACAAGACTTCGTTCTTGCAAGCAAGAAGTGAGATCTTCACTATTGCAAGTAACAGTTTCTTTAGCAGATTTAATCACCTCTTCCGTTTTCAGCAAACGTTCTGCCTCAATCTTCTGTAGTTCACTTTTAAGCCGCTGGTTCTCCTCTCGCAGCTGGGAAACATTACTGCTTATCTTTGCTAGTTGTCGTGTCAACACGTTTTGTTTGGAGAAACTACGAGGGCTACGTGGGAGAGAGGTGACCTCAATCTCTTTCAATTCCTCTGTCCTTGCTTCACATTCAGACTTGAAATAATGTCTGAACCCGTCAACACTCGCTTTAAGACGCAAAAAGTCTTCTCTGCAACGCTGGAGTCGTTCTTTCAATTTCAAGCACTCTTCTTTCATTTTAAATTTTTCTTGCTGATCACGTGACACACGTTTAAAAGCTCGTTGCAACTCTTCGCCTGCTAGCCTATTTACCCTTTCAGCTTTAGCAAATTCATGCTCGAAGCTAAAATGCAACGCATGCATTGCTTCATGTTGGACGTAGACTTCCTTGCGGCACTCGGCATTTCTTAGTGTTGCTAGTCGGAGCTCCCTTTCTCGTAAATCAAAAGTGATAGCGTCGTCTTCTTCCTTTGTTTCCCAAAGAATCTTTCGTGCATTTCTCAAACTTTTTCTAGCATAATAAGTCTTCTCTTTGAGAGACTTGAGGAAGTCACGAAGATGGCTTAGTTCGCTTATCCTTAGTTGGCCTTGTTCATTAGTATCAGAAGGGGAAAGGTCATCACTCTCAGACTGGTCAAGCCCTTTAACAAAGAATTTCTCTAACTCTATCCGATGCAAATTCATCCTTTTAACCAGATCTGAAAGGTTTGCCTAATTTAGAGAAACGCAACTTATTGATACGCATCTCTCATTAGATAGGCGAACCTCATCATCCGCAAGCTGAGAATAAAAGCCTTCATTAGAAGAATAGCAGTATTGATCCTCAGCACTCACGTCTAATACAAATGTTCACAGAGTCATTAAAGGCATAAAAACTGCTGCCATCAAACTCTCACCTCTATACAAGGCATACTCATCTTCGTATTGACTGTATTCAGCATTATCACTTGCCCTTTTTTCTTAATAAAAATCGCGTCAAATTTGACTTAGGCGTTTGCTACATCAACATACTTTTTATGCTCCTTACAGCCGCAATAAAATTGTCAGCTCCTGCTTTATCATCAACAACGCATATTTCAATATCTGTTCGATCACCAGAAGATGAAACTTCACAGATCTAACCATTAAGAAAGATGCTCATGCATGTGTTAAGGATGCCCATTAGATACTTCAACAGGACAGAAAAGGATTAGAAAAATTCACGCAAAAAGCCCGCCCAAGACAACTCATAATTTTTCTCCTCCAATACCACACCCAGCGCCAATAAGGTAGGGTAGCGAATCGTTGTTGGAACACTATCTAACTTGGAACGGCTGCATCATAGCTTCTGCTGCACCGTTTTTCTTCTCGTTTTTTTTCTAAAAATACTTCAGGCTTTCCTTGTTAAAATGGCGCAAACCGCGTTGCTGTACGTCGCGCCGTTGTGAAGCTCTAAACATGACCAGTTACGGTACCGTACTTGGAACAGATGAATCTTATTGGGAACGCCCTATATTTTTGTGTTTTCCTATAAAGACCTATATATATGTCATTTGAAAGCTCAGCTCGTTTGGCGTTGGTCCCAGGCTTCTACGACGTTCTGCGGTAAAGATATCACGGTTTGAATTCGATCGCAGCTTTCTGTCTTGTCTGTCGATATCTTATAATGAACTTGCATCTACCTTAATTTTTATGCTTTAGGAAGCTGTCTTTGTCCGTTTCCTCAATTTGCAAACAGAAAAAGTGCACTAATAAAAATTTTAGGAATTCGTTTAGTACAAAGTAAGAGGATTGCTTAGTTCACTACCGAAAAGCAAACTGTAAATACAGTAAAAAATTTCAAAGACACCTTAAAACTACAAAACAAGCACTACTAATTTTACTTTAAGGTTCTTTTTTGCTGAAAACGTAAACGGGGATAAAATATGGAAATCGAAGCATCTGCTAGGTTAGGTAGTCGTTGTGCAACGTTTTATACACTTTTCCCCGAATTTTCCTAGCCTCAGAAGCCACGATTTATGCTCCGTATTAAGGGTGGCCATGAGCGTACGCGGTGCGTAGGTGTGGCTTTGCTCATTGAGGGTAGGAAAATTCGTGAAAGGTGTAGAAAACGTCGCAAGGCCACTACTTAGCCTAGAAAGTGCTTCATTTTTTATTTTACCCCGTTTTGGTTTTAATGGCAAAAAACGATACTGTGACACTAGTAATGCTTGTTTTGAAGTTTTAGGGCGTCTTTGCAATTCTCTGCTGTTTTCACAGTTTGTTTTGTGGTAGTTAAGTACCAATGAAAAGCAATGCTCCTACATCGTACTAGATGAATTCCGAAAATTTTTCATTTTTGCACTTTTTCTTGTTAAAATTGAAGCAAAAGAAACGGCAGCTTTCTAAAGCATTAAAATTGAGGCGAATGCAAGTTTATTATAAGATATCGACAGAATAGACAGAAAGCTGCGATTGAATTCAAACCGTGATATCTTTACCGCAGAACGTCGTAGAGGCCTGGGACCAACGCCAAACGAGCTGAGCTTTCAAGTGATATATAGGTCTTTATAGGAAAACACAAAAATATAGGGCGTTCCCAATAAGATTCATCTGTTCCAAGTACCGTAACTGGTCATGTTTAGAGCTTCACTGCGGAGAAACGGCGCGACGTACAGCAACGCGGTTTGCGCCATTTTAACAAGGAAAGCCTGAAGTATTTTTAGAAAAGAAACGAGAAGAAAAACGGTGCAGCAGAAGCTATGATGCAGCCGTTCCAAGTTAAATAGCGTTCCGACAACGATTCACTACCCTACCCTCAGGTTGCTACGGTGTCAGGAGTCGGGGCATACAGATGACACGGATCCAAAGTCACCTGAACAACGTCGTCGCCGGTGAGAGACCTCCACTGCAGGGCTTGGGTAACGTTCAGCCAAGAACACTGATAGACGCTGGTTGCAGGTTTGCCGGTGAGAACCTAAAGCAGTAACAGCGTTTGCTAGAACAATGGAGTGTCAAAGAAGAGGAGAGGCAGACGGGCTGCGGCCGGGGCAAGAGGGACTGTACAACGATCCAAGATGGCCGCCGGAAAGAAATGATACAGTATGTACCCAACAGAGCCCTTACTGCAATAGGAATGCAGACCCGATTTTCCTACTACAGCACGCGAACGATCTACTCACTCTAAGAACTTCCAGGCCTTCGAGAGAAATCTGGACAAGCACTGGCGAATAAGTAACTGCTGTAGCTTGTCCCGTCTTGATCAAAACTTTAACAGCTTGTAAAGACGGCATGGCCATCTCTTGTGTGTGTGTCGTGGTCATACCAGGGACATACACTGGCTCATACACGTCTGACATGGCCGTCTGACATGCGCGATAGATATACCACGGACTGTATATTATGGTATATGTAACTAGCTGTGTACCCGTCTTCGACGGGTTTATAAATGTGTTGTCTTACGTAAATAAGTCGGGGGATGATATGCGTTTGTTTCGGCGTTACCCAGGCCACACCAACGGGGAGGTGTCTTCGACGGGTGTATAAATGTGTTAATTAATTAAAGTTCTGCGCGTGTTTTGTAATATTCCTGCACCACATCAGCAGAGAGAACCTTTCCGCTGGTGTGGCCTGGGTACTCGTGACCCGTCCCCAAGAGGCCCAGATCGCACCCGGCCCGCCACAGTGACTCGGAGGGTAGTCCAAAAATGCTTCTGTCTAATTGCTGGAGGTGTAAGGTTTATAGTAGAACTGTGGAACAAACAACATTCAGTTTGGTTTGATATTGAACGTCTTCCTGAGTAGCCGTGTACCGTCTTCGACGGGTATACAAATGTGTTCTTGTACTAATTAGAGTCCTGCGCCTGTTTGTATTATCCCCCGACCTCATCAGCAGTGAGAACCTGTTTGCTGGCGTGGCCTGGGTACCCGTACCCGAGAT